>NC_142523.1:2940905-3095905 GCF_964205215.1 Stylophora pistillata
TTTGTAAGGGCCTTGCTCACCATAGAGTTTCTGTGGTTCAGTGGTAGAGCATTGGAGCACAGAATTCGGAGGTCTGAGGTTTGATTCCTCATGGGGACTCAATTTTTTCTTTGTCCCATGCTCATGACTAGACAAAAAAAACATCTTTCAACATGATAATATATTGTATTATTATTTGGCTTTGCTCAAGACCTGTGAACTGGAGAGTGGTGCTTAAATTTAATTGTTCACACATGTCCAGCTCCTCAGTGCCACATCTATATTTGGTTTTTTAATCCCAAACTTACTTACAGCAGAGAACACTCCACCACCTTAATTGCAATGGTGCAAAAAGAACTTTTCAGAGAAAAAAACTTGTCTCTGCGAATATAAACAACATTTCATAGGATTGATTAAAAACATTGCCTACCAACAATGATCTTTCACAAAAAATTCCAAGTTCACCATGAATATATTCATGGAGCATTTGCTGTATTTAAAGGTGTGTGGCCCCTAACACTGTTTATTTTTTGCTCTACTACTTTCTTACCAGATTAGCTCACCATTAATGTGTATTTTTTTAAGACTTCTGAGCATTTGCAGGCGGTAATAAGTGCTCTTACAAGTGGTAAATTTTCCCTATTTTCGCCTGATAAGGCAAACCTTGCCCACACAGAAAGGCAGAGTGGCCCCTTAATACAGATTGACCACTCAATACAGGTTCCAGACATTGGGGTAGTGTAAAAAACAACCTCTGTATACCATAATTGACCAATTAATGTACAGAATCTCCCTTGAAAATACTATTTACTTTGAATTTGGGAGAAAAACATGGATTAAAAATTACTTGTCCATGAAAGATGATGCTTCGTTTTATTTGAATGGTCTCGCTCTTGGTAACTGTTCAATACAGATGGAGGACAATAAAAACAGGTCATTGGGACTTAGGTGACCACACCCGCTTAAAAGAAATGACCACTTAAGAGAGGTGAAAACTAAGAGTGACTAAGGGGAAATAGACCACTTAATACAGGGTGACTGCTTAATATGGTACCCCTTATTACTGGTTTGATCATATGTAGATACATGATAAATTAAAAACTAAGTAACTATTAGACTTGCCACAATTCCAGTGCCTCTGAAGGAAACTTTCTTATCTGTCCAAACACTTTAGTAGCAAATGTAACAGCTTTTTGACATTGGTTTATTTCTGCAAAGGCTTGAATTCCAATAACTGCTAAATGCGTCCATTGATCTGAATTCCTATGTGAGGAAAATAGCAAAATTCTACACTCAAGTGAGCAATATTATTTAATGTTCCTGTAAAGTGTCATCAAACTAGTACTACAATATCTGCATTTTAATTAAGATTTTCATTCAATCCAAGTCATTTCCCTTTCCCCTCCTCTTTCCTTGTTGACTTAAAATTGATACGTGCTTCATCATAAAGTACAGTTTTACCCTGGATGAACTTAAAACTGGGCTTTAATTGGAAACAGATGGCTGAGTGGTCTAAACAGCTGAGTGCGTTTGTTAATATCCAGCTGGTTTGCTACCTACCAGTTCATTTACTTGAGCGATCTTCATTATAAACCCCTGAGCCACTAGTGGTCTGTGTCACCCCTATAGGAGACAATATCTCCCTTATTTTAAATAAACTTTGTTTCCTTGAGGGTCAACATAAATTGGTATAAAATTTTACCCTTGATAACTCAACCACGGTTACGATTTTCATTTTTAATACACAATGCAAGTCTCGGCAGAGTTAATAGCATTAATTTTGTCTTCCATTTAGTTACGCTCGAACCTGAATAAATCCTTGGACGGGTAAGGGTCACCGCTCTTCTTCGAGACAAGTTCGAAGACTCCCATGCATACCTCCACCACATCATCAAACCGACGGAGAACTAAAAGTGACTTCGCTCTTTGTAATTGCTGAGAAATATCATAATCAACACTCTGACTGTAAACATCCATCGGGATGGAGCATGAGAAATACCGTTGGGTTCCATACCCCTCGCTCATAACACATGTAGCGGCCTGGGGATAAAGAAGCAATTATTTTCCCATTGACAGTGCTATGGGATAATGCGGGGACACACGCAGTTGAATTTAAATATTTTCCTGTGGCGAACGATAAAAATATCCGGTGGAAAATGGAGTTTAAAAATAGTCGATGTGTTTACTGAGCAAAGGTTGCACAATGAAAATTGTCTACGACGAAAAGCAAAAAGGATGACAGTTTCCGCAAGATTAGAGAAATCTTACTTGTGGCTGTTTGGCTTCGTCACATGGCATGTCTAAATTAAAAAGTGCAATCGCTTTCTAACTCAGTCTTCATCCAAAGCCTCCTTTCTCCTTTTAATTGCTTTTCGTTTAATAATGTGCAATAAACAATGTTTTAGTTCTGATGGGCTAGAAAAGTTGAATTGCTTTGGAGGGGGACATTGGGGTTTGTGATGTTGCGGTGCTAACCCTTTTTTAATGCGTTAATGCGGTGAAGAACAACTCGTCGTGCGGTGTTGCGGTGATCTCAAACCTTAGGGTGTACGATGTTTGTAATTTCAAATCGACGGTGTTTGGTGAAATAAACCATTTCCGGTGTTTCAGTTATATTTTTTAACCTTTTTCAAAAACTGGATTTCTACTGTCATTATTTCTATCAGCGTCTGTCATTTCATTGCGACAGTCGCTCTGACTGACTCTACCCTTGTCACTTTCTCTGTCACTGTCACTGTCAGTATCGATGCCATTGTCGCTATTTGTCCCACTGACAGACAGGGTCTCTGTTTCCTTTACGGCCACTGTCTGTCTATGTAATTATTACTGTTAACTAGTGTCACTTACACTTTTTCTCCGATACAGTCACCGTCCATGTCAGTCTCACTGTTACTACGCTGACTCCTTCATTATCACTGTCAGTATCACTGGCACTGTCCCTGCATCTTCAACCCTAAGTCTTCCTGTCACCTTCACTGTCTCTGCATGTTTAACTGTCTTCTGTATCGTCAGCATACCAAAAACAATCCTTCATCAAGTAACGTGAAGCGGTAAGTCGGTGATGAAGACGATAAATAACAAGGGCCCAAGAATTGATCCCAAGGGAATACAACGGGGAACAACAGCGGCATTTGAATAAACTGGGTAAGTTTCTAAAGAAACTGTGGTGGGGTGTTAGCCCTTCGCTCTGACGAAGGGGTAACCCTCGAAACGTCAGCTTTTCACTATTTACGATGGCCAATTTACAAATTCAACTTAGTTGATATAACCGATAGCAGCATTTAACTGTTTATTTCCTAGCTTAATATGTCGGTATCTGTCCCTCAGATCGGAAGTAAACCATCGAAGAGTTTCCTTACGAAGCCCATAAATTTCAAGTTTCTTTTAACTCTCAGCCACCCTCTAACCGCAAGGATGTTTTCCCGAAGCTGTGTTATGGTAGGGAATCAACTTCATATACGCTTTTACAACACAAGACATCTGCGTAGAATTTGTAAAATTCGTTTTAGGCAAGGTTGAAATCCTTGTGCTTATGGATGTTGAACTTGTCTTATAATGGAGGGGAATGGTTGGAATTAGCGTTTGATGTACAACGGATTGTTATCGGGCTTTCTAAATGTGTAGTATTTCGCGCTTTTCAAGTTGATGGTGATATCTAATAATTGACTATTTTTAAGTTGTCCTTTGTTGTGATTCTTAAGCGAAGGTCGGAGAGAACACCGCAGAGGACCCTTCTGGTTTTGTCACCAGATCTTGCATTCATGTTCTTTAAAACTGCTGTTCTGTAACCTGTACAAAGCAATACTTCCGACAAAGTATGCAGTGGATAGCTAGTGTAACACGTAGAGCACGACGTACAAACCTCAGCTCCATTATAACAGCCCGTAGCGACATCGAACACCGGGGTTTTACCTATTTTGACTCAGGGTTCATTCTTGTCAAAAAAAAGTGTTTCTAGATTGCCGAATAATTTCAATATCATCATTTGTGATAGTGGTTAATTGCTTAATATATTCGAATGATTAAGATAGTAGCTGTTCAGTTATATGTACGAAACAAGTTCCATTCGCTTTAAACAGCCTTGGTGCGGCACACGTTAATTTATTCAAATGAAGGGTCGTCCGCAGTGATAAACAACGGGTCACGATTTATATTCCATATTTACTGAGCTCACTTCTATGAATAACAACATTTAACGAAATGACTAAAAATACTGAGTCAGTCGAAACACCTTTAAAGTCTTCCACTGAAAGAAAACGAACAAACAAACAAAAAAACAAAACGGTGGTTCCTTACGGAACGACCTCTTTTTGTCTAACAGTGCAAACGAACATGTTCACGACTTGATATAACACAAACGAAGTTATCTCCTAAGCATGTGCCGATAGAAGGAAACTCTATCATAAGTTATGTGTACGTATCTACTGTTCTGTGACCCTGGATAGAGTCAACGCATCTCTGAGCATGTGATCTCGTAAATTCCACAAAGCATCCACAGCATTTTCATAGTCGCCATAACCGCACCCCAGCCACTGAATTGGTAATTGAGCTAGTTGTTGAGGCGTCATAGAGGAAGCGTCAGGTTTGCGAGCCTGGTTCCAATTGCTCATATGAGGGATCCCATCACGAAGTCCTTCAATGTACCTCAGGTAAGCATCGGAATGATGTAGCCTTTGAGGTTTGGGTGGTGGAGCGAGAAATATGGGTGCCGGCTGAAAGATTGGAAAAAAATAAATGTAAAAAATTAGGCAAAGATAACGATGAAAAATTCAAGACACGCTCAACAGCAAATATAATTCAACAAGAAGTTGACTGCGTTACCGCTTCCTTAGGAGGTGGTATAGCTGTTCCATGTGGAGCCACTTGCTGCTGCTGCTGCTGCTGTTGTTGTTGTTGTGGTGGTGGTTGTTGCTGTTGCTGTTGGTGTTGTTGTTGCTGTTGCTGCTGTTGTATCTGCTGAGGATAGTGCTGTGGTTGCTGCTGCTGCTGCATTGTGCTGATCTGGTTCACCTGCTGTTGGAAATTGAACTGCTGTTGCTGTGGAGCAGGACTGAACTGCTGTTTGAGTTGCTGTTGATGTTGCTGAGGGAAGCCTCCGATTTGAGCTGAACAGGGACAAATCAGAAGTTACATATAGTTGGTGTTCTAATCGTAGAGAAAGGCTCAAAGTTTCCAACTAATAACCATTAACATTTGTGTTCTAACATTTTACCTTTCGCCGGAGTGATGATTATATTGATGATTTTCACCCGTACATAAAAACCTACAGAAGAATGATACAGCAAAGGCGGTGAAATCTTACCTGCCGCCGCTGCAGATTGTTGTGCAGGTTGCTGTGTAATGCCACTCATACCCATGTTCATATGCATCATGCCTGACACCGGCGAGGTATTTGAAGCCATACCACTCACTCCTGTATTTCCTTGATAAAGAGCTGTAAAAATATCCAACACTTTAATGAAAGCTGTGCAAGAAACATTAACATTAAGAAAAACCACATAGGTCAATAAGTAAAGTACACTAACATAACATAATAACATAACATAAAATCAAGTTCCGGGATTGATCTTTTAGGAGTGGCAATTGATGATGATTTGAACTTTACTAAGCATATTATTAATGTCTGTACTAAGGGGGCAAGGAAAGTGGAAGAACTTATGAGGTTTAGGAATTTAATGCCTACTGAAGCTAAATTAAGAATTTTTAAAGCTTTTATTTTACCCCAAGTTACATATTGTCATATAGTATGGCACCATTGTTGCTCGTCAGACGGGAGAAAGCTTGAAAGGCTGCAGGAGCGTGCAATGAGGGCTATTTACTGTGACAGGGCTAGCACTTATGAAGCACTTCTAGATAAAGCAAGGCTTCCAACGTTATGTAATCATAGAATCCAGGACATGGCTATATTTATGTATAAAGTTAAGACTAATTTAGTCCCACCATATATTTCTGAACTTTTTAGTTGCGGCATAAGTAGGTACAATCTTAGGAATGCAGACGATATCTCCTTACCAAGACACAACACGGTTACATACGGAAGACATAGCTTAAGGTACATGGGACCTTATATTTGGTCGAAGCTCCACAAATCAATCAAAATGGCTGACTCTCTAACTGCATTTAAAAATCAAGTCAGAGTCCTTGACTTATCAAATGTTACATCGAAAAATAATTGTGAAAATTGTGAGTAATGTAAAACTTAATTCTATCAATTTTATATTGTTTGTATATAGTTTTTCTTCTTATTATTATTATAATTATTAGTTTAGTTTACGTAGTAGGTGTCCCCAATTAGTTTTTACTTGTAAAAACTAGAACGATTGACACGTTAATAAAGTTATTCATTCATTCACTGCATAGGTCTCCGTTTACAACAGCTACTTCAAAAGAAATTATATTTAAAAATAGATGAATCATTGAAATTACTGATTAACAAGGGGCCTCAATTCATACGATTTAATCATCATTGTGTACCATATGGGGTACGTCTACAGCCATCGAACAGCTCCTAAGAACGTGCGATATCCGCGGCACTTCGAAACTTTTCGCTGCCTTAGGCGGTTCCTTACAAATGAGAATTGTCGATCTTTGGAAACCTCAAATCTCTGTTTCGAGAACGACAATAAAAAGATGGGTCACCGTGCTTACTAAAGAGATATGACGGCCAAGCTTAGCCCAATTTGGCCTGCACTGGCAATAATAGTGGACTTTGACAAACCTTGCTGCATGGCTTGGGGTGTCATCCTTCCTCCTACATAAGCATTTCCTTGCATTTGATTGGCTGTCTGTGAAAATTGATTTCCCCCAGGAATCGTGGCCATCATGTGAGCCGAAACTGCATTAGCCCCCGCTGAAGGCGCAGTGACAGGGGCGGCAGTCGTGCGCTGAGCAGTTGAAGGTTCTGGAGTGGAAGTAACCAAGGCTGCCTGATGTTTCGGGAAATAGTTCCTATAGAGATAAAATAATTACTGTCCACAAGCTCATCACATGACCATCCCGATTTGAAAAATTTTCTAGCCTTCCATCGAATGTACTCTGCTACCGGCCGCCGCAACAATCGCTTTGTCCAAGTAATGATATCAGCAGCCAAGGCTGGGGGTAAAAAATTTTGAACACGATCTTATACACCTTCTTAGCCCAAGTTGGTATGTAACTTGAAAATTCACCAGTGTAACTAAAAGCAGTGTCTGAAAAACATTCATATAACAGAGTGAGAACTCACTTGCTTCTTTGCTGCTGAGAAATTTGCTTCGGTTGACCTGTCAAATGCACCTCCCAACAATGCCTGAATAGCTTAGAACTAGCATTAAATGGTCTGCAAGTTAACAACAATGACCAAATAAATCAGAGACAACATTGAAGATAAGTAGCGTTGCAAAGGGAGTTACACACTAAACCAAATAATGTAACTTTGAAGTCTGAGAAGTAACGGCAAACTCAGTTTGGTCACAACTGAGTGAAACTTAAAATTAATGTCTTCATCAAACCTAAATAGTCGCTAATTCTGAGTCATAGAATTCATTGTTGGTCAGTAAATAGTTCACATTATATGATGGAAAGAAGAAGTACCTGAATCCACGCCGTGCCCTTGTACATGTGGTCCACAGGCAATGAAACAATCCATCCTCTGTATTAAAGGAATAGTTCTCAAGCTATAGTCTGTTCGAAATTTGCAAACTTGTCACTATGAAAAGGGAATCTTTAAAGACAAATGCTAATTGTATTTCTAAATACCCGCTTCGACTCACTTAACAAAATATTATCCTTCGAAAGGAAATTTTACAAAGCATTCATAATCTCTTTTATCATAACCAAAGGTTGAAGTGCAAAGGACAAGGTGATTTATAGCTTAAACTTCTGTCTTTTCTTTTAAAGTGTCAACAATTACGAGAATCGTGCAAATTTCTCTCCAACTATAGGAAGTGGAATGCAAAATTTTGGTTGACCCTATTTCTTTACAAGCAAGTAGTTAGTGCAGACCTGATTTGCGGAGATGGCATGTGCTGTCCAGCAGATGTATCCTCATATCGTGAAGATCCTCATATTGGTAATCACAACCTTTCCATAAACACTCGTACACCAAAACAGGTCCGGTTGGAATAACATGTCCGCTGTCAACAGAACTCTGATCAAACATAAAACAACAGGGCGTCGGTAAACAATCAAACAGACCCAGTGGAACAAGTTAACAAACCGACAGTGGTTTAGCGTGGTCTGTACTCTTATCAACAACGATATTTGTCGCCACGGTGGTCAAACTGTTTTAGACTCTTGAGACGCAGCCGACTGAGTTCACAAAAAATTTTGACTACTGTGATGACGAACACCTTTGTCGATAAGAGTACAGACCACATTAAACTACTGTCGATTCGTTTTTTACCACAATATTGACGTCAAATTAAAACGATTCTTTCAGTGCGTGACACGTAGACGCGAGGAGCGTTATCTGTGCTCTTATAGGCAATTGTGGTAAAATATTTTTCTTATCTCCACTCATCATCAACTGAACCTAAATCGTTCCATTAAACTCTAATGTTATTTTTACTGATTTGGGTCTTGAATGAGAAATTAATATATCTGCATCCAAAGACTAAATTATCTTACAAAATTAGTCGTCATACCATTTTTTTAATTTACTGAAAAAGACAAACAAAGAAAGGAAATAAAAATTAGCTGGCACACTTAACCTCAGTAACACGCACATAAGTTCAAATAACAAAAATTCCTCACTTTGAAGGCTTTTCGAGTAATTACAATGAATTGTCTTCATTTATTAACACACCTCAGATTCACTTTGGGAAAGCTGTAGTTGAGCTCTTGCTTCATAGTCAGCTTTCTTCTGTGCACTTATATTACGCCACTAATCGAAAAACAATAACGATAAGACATTAGCACATACATAACTGCAAACTGAGAGAACTTTGGCTATTCATGACAAGCCGTTCATCCATTTCACTCTAATCAAATTTTTACATCACACTAAAACCATGCATGCAAACTTTCAACCTCGTCGCCTGACAAAGACTAGCTAGCAGTGTAGTCATCAAAACGTCACGATGAATACACTTGATAGCGCGACTCTCCATCGTGAGACAAAAGTGTAAACGTTCACTGATCTCCATAACCAAGATTAACAACATCTTTTCTAACAGTTGTCCTATTACCAGTTATAACAGTTATCCTATTATCAAGAAAATAATCAACCCCCCCTTTTTTTTTAAATGTACTGAAATAGCTTATTAGTGAGTTATTCAGCTCTTACCTCCACTCCAATGATACGACTTATTTCGCCAAATGCATACTCTGGGTGTTCCTTTCTAATTGTTGCCCTCATTTCATGAGAAAATAGAAGGTATCCTGACTGACCTCTCTGCTTTTTAGGCTTCTAGAAGAGAAAAAAAAATTGACCTATCAGAAATAAGAATACTTCAAATAACTCCTTCAGTCCTTGACGATAATAGAACTCTTCATGTAGCTGTTGACATCAACTTGCCAGTGATACACTGACACTCCTTGGATGGAAAATAAATGTTAACATCAAATAACAGAGCTCTGACCTTGCTTCCATCGCCTGTTGAATCTGTCAAATTCAAGGCAGGGGATTGACTACGCTCTTCTTCTAATAAATCCAGGTCTTCAATCAGGAGACGAGAAGGAACCTAAAATCACACAAACACAACTTAGTTATTCAGGGTGTTGTATTTCGCCCTCGAACAACATGAAAACTCTTCGAATAACCCTGCACAAGCGATATACCACATTCCATATTCCATTCCATTTAACTAGTTAAAGATCATCCACACATTCAGTCAGTTTTAATGCACGGAACAACAACTGTCTGAGGATCATTTGGAAGAAGAGAGTTCGAAACAGTATGTAGAATGACGTCTGTATATATGCAAGGGCTACAGTTATGTCTTAGCACTTAACAAACATTCACCAACCTTCACTGGGCTGATGGGTTTTTCAAAGAAGTAGTATTCATCTTCTTGCACACTGACTTCGGTGTAAGAGATAATGAAACATGAAAACTCGCCCATGATATCCTTTAACTTTCACATAAATATTTTGAAATGCTTAGTCAGTAAATATTTCATTCACTAAAATTACGGGAAAAACGGTAGAAGTAGGGTGTAAAATCACTTTCTGGTTTTCTTCGATGTGATGCAGTGGAACGAATTGAACTTAGCCGCTTGAACTCGGCAAAGTGCTGTCTTGAAATTTCAATGACGGTACTGAAGATATAAACAGTATTTCACGACGCTTACCAGGCTTTCAAATGTTCAGAAAAAACCCTTAAAAATTTTCCTGCAGGATACAGAACTAACAATCAACAACAAACATATGAAACATATGTGTGAACTGCGGTTATGAGACGTATATGAGAACGATCCTTCGCAGTAAAGCACTATTTGAGCAATAGTGAAAATCAGACCTGAAAAAAATTTCAGGCCTGTACGGGATTCGAACCACTGACCTATGCGATACTAGAGCGCTGCACTAGTATCGCAGAGGTCAGTGGTTCGAATCCCGTACAGGCCTGAAATTTTTTTCAGGTCTGATTTTCACTATTGCTCAAATAGTGCTTTACTGCGAAGGATCGTTCTCATATAGAACTAACAATGTAGGTGTACCTTGAGACCTTTCAGTTTTCTGAATTGTCCTTCTTCTTCGTCATATCTCGCTTCGTTCAGGTAAATATCTTTCTCTGGTATTTCTGTGGGCCGACCTGTGGCCAAAAAAAAAATGTGAAAAACCAGAAAAATATTCCGTCATGACCACACAAATAAACAAATCAAAGTCTTCATTATGAAGAAGGAATGTTCATTGGGATGACAAAGAACCAGGCTTAAGTAAAAGCTTTCTTAGATATCAAATTCAACAAATTTCTTTTTATATGACGGAAAAAACTATTTTCTTAAGACAACATGTAGCGTTTGAGTATAAAATACAGAATCTGTAAGCACATTTAACAGGCATTCGCTCTTAAACTAGTTTCTAGATTAATTGACACAATACAGCGTATTGAAGTGTCCCGGTAAGAAAAAGTAGTATGATCTCACTTACATCTGATATATTCCCTGAATGACAATACACAACATTTTCCTGCAATGGCGCCGATAGGCAAGGTTTCTTCTAAAGAGCTGAGGAACACTTCCTTTTCATAAAACATCCTGGTAGGTAGGTGCTGAGTACTGGCAGGTGTGATAAACCAAGGGCCATGAAACCACGCATGTCCACTACGGTACAGAAACAAAGTAATAAGTAAGAATAGGACTGAAGGTGGCTAAACTCCACGGAACTTGCAGCTGAAGTGAAAACTGTACACGTCATATTACGGATGCATGGCCGTGCGTTCATAAGGATTTTTACCATAGCAGTTTCTGAGGAATTTGGTAGGAATTGCGCCCATGATGTGTTGTAAATCTAAGTCAAGCATGCGTTCCAAAGAGTCAAAAGTCGAAGTGGAAGTGAAAAGTGGCATCGCGGCTCGGTAAATATCCACCCCTTTCACCGATATAGAATATATTACATAGCAAAGAGATTTCGCTTTGATAAGAATCGAGAATGAATTGTTTATTTTAAGAGCCGGGAAAGAAAGCGAACTGTGCTTGTAGCACAATAAACCCAAAGGGTTGTTCAATATTTTCTTTGTTTTGATATGACTGTCTTTTGCCGCTTTTTGCGACTTCGTTGCCGACATTTTCTGAAAGTTACGAACACAGGATTGGCTTCATCATGCCCGCAGACGCTGCCAGCTGTGTAATAATACTAATAATCTTTATTACTACATGATGCACAAGTAAAAGCTCTACTGCCACCTATAAGACCTCTTATTTCCGTCTGCTGAACCGGTTTCGCCTTAATTGCAATTGAATAGTCCTTTTAACGCGAGCTCGTGTTTAGCTCGCGGTAAGCCAAGTACTGTTCACTTGCGAGCAGCTAAAGAGAAATAAACTCGCTTCCCGTTTTTCATCGGTTTTCTCTGGGCAAACTTTATCAGTAAACGAAAAGGCCACAGGAAGAATACAACCATTGTCACGAATTTGGTTTAACACTATGTCTGTTCATCTTTTTAACCTCAAATTTTAAGAAGAAACAATCAAATACAGTGCCTTGTTCACGAACACCGGTGGCATACTGAGAAGTTATTGTAAACACTCACGATTATTTTCCTCCACTTCTGTGAATAGTTTTTTATTACACTGGTCAACTGTCTCGTTACGTTTCTGCAATCCATTTTTGGAATTGATTACCAGCGCTATAAGTTTTCAGTTGCGATTGATAACACCACAAATTTTAGTATTTTGTTCACATTGCTAATATTGTGACGTGACGTGACGTGAATTCAGACTAGTTTGAGTTCAAAGGATTAGACTTTGAACTTTGTTTAAGAGTAAAGAAAAAGAATTGAAGAACAAGCCAGACCTACTATCAGTACATAATCACATCCAACTCAGCGAAAAAGTTCAAACCCAAGAGAAACGACCACCAACGAATTGTTCACCCACAATACCCAAAACAACATCTTTCCCTTATGCATTTTATTTCTTACCTCCTGTCTGTCCACAACTTATCAATTCTGGACATGCACAGAAATCCTTCATCTGACCTGACATAGACACAGTCACCTGTAAACAGAAATAAAGATACTACACGTCAGTTCATAATTCAGTCCCTTCCATGCTTATTCACGTCTTAGTTTCAGTTTAATCCTTTTTCTCACCTACACAAATCTAAAAATAAAACATTGACAAAACATGAACGAGGCAAGGTAGCCTAGCAGTAAGAAAGCTGACTGCTTACCAAGCTTGTAGGGAGTGTCTCTCACATAAAACTGTTCATAATGTATGCAGCCTTCTTCCGCATTCTGAGGAGACTCCAGAACCACATTCTGGAAAGACAATGTAAAATCAATCACATTTTAACTTACAAGCGTAATCACATTTTCGTTTTCAGTGTTCTGTATGTACTAGAATGCATCATGGCTCAACACATCAAGAACTACAAATTTTTTTTTAAGTTCTACTGTTTTTACCCTTTACGTAGTATATTTTCAAACGAACTAATCGGTCTTTATCAACGAGTTTTGCAACAATTGAAGCACCAGTCCGTCATTTATATGATTATTTTACATTTTCCTGCGGATCACAAACGTCAGACATTTGGTGTGCACGTCTGTTTCATTGCATGTAATGGAGTATGGTGGGAGTTATGCTGCTGAAATGAGCATTGAAATGGACGATCTATACACAAATTACTTATTGCATTGGTTAAATTTCTTGCCTTTTTCGCATCATGGACAGGTGCTTCTCCTGAATCGATTTCCATTGGCTGAGCAGTGTTGCCTGTTTTGTTGACAAAAACCGATGGAACACGTCTCGGGTGGAGAGGTTCTTCTCTTGCGACATGACGGACTTTTGATGGAGGTACAGACCACACCTATAACAGGATCAAATTAAATACGATAGAGCTGGTCGGCCAATGCTCAAACGATTGACAAGCTACGTCATCACGATTTCAGAGGAAGTGACGTGTATAAACCGGAAATCAGGTACATATTGTTTTTGCTGAATGTGTTGACTGATTATAACGACAGTTGACCCAGCTATCACTTGGCCAGGTGTGTCGGTAAAGGAAGAAACACAATGCTACTTACCACACGACGACTAACGCATAACAAAGCGGTACCACAAATGTTTGAAATCAAACCCAAGGGCTTAGTTGCAGACTTTCACAATAATATATGTCATGAAATTCAATACAAAAAGTAAAGCCTCTTTCTACCACGGAAATGTACCTTTATCTTTTTGAACGACTTTGCCTTGACATTGTATCTTGATTCACAAACAAAAACATCTTCGTCTTTGAAATTCTGCAAAAGAGATTGAAGAGATTTTATTGAAGTATCAGAGATAATTTTTCCCGCTGCCAAAGAGCAAGAATTGCAAATTGTTTTCAAATAAGATACAACACTTATGCGACACTGAGTGAGACCTACTCACTCAATGGAGCCAGCCAAATAATGCTATGTGAATGCCAAAAGTGTTTATTGCAAAAACAAGGAGGGCGATCCACAAAGGAAAGAAAGAACATAAAAGTTTGTTAATACCTCTTAGTTAGATTTAGAACTCAGTTATTTCAGACCATTTTAGGATCATAATAGTAATCATGACCCTCTCTGGTGTACATGTAAAATTAAAAAAAAACATATTCGCACAATATTTCATGAAAGCAATATCAGTAGAGAGAGCAGAATCAAAATTTCAAAAAGTATGGTTACCAACAAAGAGAAAGCATAACAGCTGGTCTCCAAGAAAGCCCATGAGGAGCAACATGCACTAGTCCAAACAATAATGAATACCGAAATTTACCAACAACAGGACGTCAAAATGCAGTGACAGCTGCCGACTCATAGCTCGCATTCTCAACAATTTTTCGGAAGAGGTCTTTCTATTAATCAGGCTCGTGAAAAGACAAAAACTTCTTCTTTATCACGTTTGTTTCCTCACAGTATTTCACTACCCAGGTGAGAATACAACGGAAGAGAATTCATATGAGGGTAAAGTTAGTTCCCGTACAAAGAGCGATACATTATCGTGAAACTTAATAAAACCCCTTACCTCTGACTTCTGCTTAAAGAAGTCTTTAACAAACATAACATAACATTTTCCCACGACTTGCTTCAAGTTTGAGCATTCATAGTAATCACTCTTAAACACTTCCTGCAAGGGACAAGTTTGCACTTCAGGGTTTTGGTGAAATCAGAGACAGTTTTTACCTCATGCACTTCAGTTTTAAATTTCTGCTATCGCACTCTGCGAATAGTGTAGCCATGCAGACAATCTTCCTCTCACTAATGTGGAAGGTTTACGCCATTATTCGCTGAGCAACATTTGTGCTCATGCAGCAAACCAAGTTCAAGTTATTAACTTTTGATTAATAGAATAAAGGAGGCGTTAATTCACTAGAACTGTACATTTTCTCAGTACTTAGTGGAAAACTGCTGTAAAGGTGGCAAGGTGAACAACATGCACCCATAGAGCAACATTCAAAGGACGGTGTAAATTACCTTTTCTAGGAATTTCCTCGTAGCAGTGTGAAATGTCTCCTCTGGCCGATAAAACCAGCTTCCATACAACCACTTGTGGGAAGAAAGTATTTTATTTTCAAACTATGATAACGACTTCATTTCGTTTTCTATTAAGGTGAGAAATAAGACCATCAGGGGTTCGTGAAGGCCTTGCGTCTGCAAGACCTGACTTTTAACTCTATGGCTCAAATATATTGTCGATGCACACATACAGCTGTTTTTCTTTTGCTGGAGGGAATTGTTGGGTGCGGACAAACGGTAAGGCTACGCGGATTGATTAAAGATCTTTCTCGCTCACCTCCGCGGGCAACCCTCTCATGAGCGTCAATGGACTTTTCAAGTCTGTTACTTTTCTTTCCGTGCACATTTTGTACTGATCCTTCTAAAATGATCATTTTCTCTTCCGCTTGTACAAAGTGTCATTGAAACACTCTAGCACATTGAATCACTTTAGCACTCCTCTAGGGGAAACACCCACCAAAGGAACGTTTGGAGGAGGAGTAGGTTACACAAACCATAAAATTTTTACTGCTTACCGCGGTTTCAGATTTCAAAGAATGACATAACCTTACAAAAATTACCAGCAAATAGCACCAAAATTCGAATATAGAGGCCGCCATCAAAAAAAGAAAAACAAACACTCAGAAAAACAACTGAACAAAAACAAACACTCAGAAAGTTTGGCACTAAACTTCAATGCGCGGTTCAAAAGACTTATTGGTAATTATTGGCAAAATAAAATTTACTGCTACTACACATTCTCACCAATTCTCCATTGTTATCTCTGTAAAGCTTTTCAACAGATACAATATGTGGCTGAAGGTCTTCCTCTCTGGTAAAATGAAAGGGAAACATCAAATTACCCCGTGTCTACTGATTTCAACAATTCTGTTGCGAGTCTCGCGACATTATTTCGCACTAAAACGAAGACTCTACCTAACTGTTGAAAGTTTTTAATGATTAAAACATAACAGCTAACTTTTTTCCAAGAGGAAATGAACGCCTAGTGTTGAGTTCTACGCATCACAAATAACGCGCAAATCGTTCTATAACACGTACTACGTTCATTTACAAGCATGACGTGTGAACTGTCCTGTTGGTGCTTAAACCAGGAAGCTGACAAACAGACACGTGAGGGAATTTTGCTTTAGCGTATTTTTTAGTTCAGATTACGCAGGTCATTCACCTTGGTTTAAGGTACACAAAATCTCCAACTCGTATTTGAATGTCTTTGTAGGACAACTCCTGTTCACATGCTTCATCGCTTACTGGCACCTGTAAAGAGAGGCAATGTTTCATCAATATACAGAAGAATTATGTCACAAGTAATCAGTTAGCATTGGGTATTTTATATCTGATGGTTAAAGGATTAAGCGAAGTTCAACTGGGTGAACAGTCATATGTCACTGAGTGACTGTACAAAAGCACATGAACCCCGACGCAGGAGTCACATCTGTTAATTACAAGTTGGATCACAAACAGAATTGGACAACACAACATCCTTTTGCCAAGTCATTACAATTTCCGATAAAAACAAATTTATCTCTTTAATGAAGGCTTGCAATTCCAATTTTCTGAAATAAAAAATTATGGGAATATGGGGAACACATTGCCCGATGCATTTAATTCCTCTAGTTGGGAAATTCTAAGTGAGGAGCAGATGAGTACTAATGTCAGGGTGTAAAGAGTTAACTCTTCCAAACTTTTTCGCACGTTATTTTTCACATTTTTTACACTTGAGTGAGAGTGGTGTAGTAAAATTAACAAACTTAGTGAGACACATAGAAGCTCACAGTGTAATTGCCAAGATTCGGGGCTATATTCAGCAAAGATTATGAAAAAGTGCTAGCAAATTGTCGGAGAAACTTGACCGACTGAGTAACACTCCATCAGTAGCAATTCTTGAAGTCACTCCACGCTTTAAATAGCAGAATAAGCTGACGTGCAGTCTGACGAGTCTGTACTGAGTAACACTCCACCAGTAGCAATTCTTGAAGTCACTCCACGCTTTAAATAGCAGAATAAGCTGACGTGCAGTCTGACGAGTCTGTTTTGATGACAGACAGAGAAACTACCCCAAAGCTATTTTCCATGCTGTCATTAATAAATACTGGTTAAGGATACACGAGTTCCAGTCCATTAAATTGTTAGGGTTTGTTAAGTACTGGTACCCTATGCATATCAACTCAAAGACTGTAATCATTGTCAATGATATTTTAGCTCCACTTGTCGTGCTTACCTGAGAATGTTGTTTCCCTGCTCCCTTTTCAAGCTCTTTTTGCTTTTCGTCTTCCTTGCCTTCTGTGTCAGCTTTTGATTTTCTCTCCTCGTCCAGATCTTGGAGTAAGTGCCTTTTGATAAAGACAAGGGCTGGAGAAACAAATCTCTCTCCATCTTTGCACAGCTTATCTCTCTGGGTCACAAAGAATTGCTGCAATTCTACGGCATCATCATACATCTAGACAAAAAAAAACCACTACAAATGCACTTGACTACAAACTGTTTCATATAAGCAATTAATTTTTAAAATAAAAAATTGTATCATAGGGTGTTTATAATTTTCAATCAGAGGTAACAAACCTCTGACTTGAAAGGAGTAATCACAACTCAACTATATTTATGAAATTTAAAAGCTTTACTGAAATACTGGTTCCTCTATTCTATCTTTAATGCAGCTCAACTCTGTTAGTCCGTTCAATAGGCCATTTTATAGTTGTGTACTTAGTTGCCAAGCCTTTGATTTGGAGTGAGGCTGAAGGTAACCTTGTCATGATAGAGACATGTATCTAGTTAGCATGATAACAAAGTGATTTACATTTGAAAGGCAGCAAGGTTTGTATCATAACAAGGTCACCCTCAGCCTCACTCCCATTCAAAGGCTTGGCAACTAAGCACACAACTGTAAAATGGACTATTCAGTGTAATTAGCATGACTACCTAATGCAACTGTATAGACCACTTTCATAAATGGCTGTCGGATTAATAGTCTTTTGTTTAAATTTAAATTAGCCCTTCTGGCCTCGTTCTCCAGTACAAAATTCAAAAGAATACATTATCTCAAGCGAGGCCAGAAGGGCTAATTTAAATTTAAACAAAAGAATATTAATCCGGCAGCCATTTATGAAAGTGGTCTATGATTAAAGTTTTTTGTGATGGGTAACTGTCCAATAACAAGTGTGTGATTACACCCATCTGTCCAATTACACTGTCTGTTTACAACTCCTCAGAAAATTTAGCAAAAATGTGATAATTCTGTGCATAAAGTAGAAGTTAAAATAAAGCACCTCAGTATCTGAACGAAAGAAGAAACAATCAAATACAGTGCCTTGTTCACGAACACCGTGATATTGACCCAAGCCTGTGGAATAACAGTCTTCGGGTACTCTATAAAATTTATCAGCATTTCGTTACACTTCCAAGGGTTGAACCTCATCTTACGGTCAATACAAAGTGAGTGTGTGTCTCTAACAGCCAAATCGAGAAGGCTTATTCAATTGCGAGGCAGAATTTCTACAACTGTGGTATCATCAATATATTTTGCTCTCACATCCCAATCCCTTAGGAGCCTATTTATCATGACTGAGAAAAGGGTGACACCCATCTTGGTCCCTTGGGGTATACCTCCATGGGTATACTTCCAATCCGATAAAACGTTTCCGATGCGCACGGCTTGAGTTCTATTTGTTAAAAAAGATCTCATCCAACTGAATAGCACTGGGTCCACACCGAGCAGTGATAATTCCTCCATAAGGATCTGATAGTATTGGGCATTTGTTTCACAACTGTGTACGAGATCTACGGCTCCCTCGCTTCCCACAGCTGTGGCATTTAAGACCCAACGAGAGGGCAACTCAGCGTAAGCTTCTTCGACCCTGCACGTCTCCTAGCCTTGCGAATTACCCTGGGCAGTCGAGGGTTCTGATAATGCTTCTGTCCCCGAACTTAATGGAGACTTGCATTTTCTGTGCAAACTACATCGATGCCTCTAATACTTAAAATTACTAACAGACTTAAATCAACTCCACATAGAGGCGAACAGCACCATACAAGATGGCGAACAGCAGTATTTACAACAAGCAAGTGCTTTGTCGTGTGGCATTTTCTGAACAGCTTCCGAACGAATGGCGAAATCTTAAAGTGCATTAATTTTCAAATTATATTTTCTGAAAGTTTGTACAAGGAGGAAGGCTCATCATTTTTCCCTGAGGGTAAAACGTTCATTCTGTGTACTGCATTCTTCATGCGCGGGATCGATTCCTCGTAATAAAAATAGGTCCGCAATGTGGGGGCTATCAATTACTGGTGGAAGCTCTTGTTGGAACCACTATTGTGTTAATGCGAACACCTCCAGTTACCACCATTTTTGTTAAACCCTGTTTGAACTGTTAGTTAAACTATGCAATCAAGAGCTGTTGTGATGGAGCGGTCCAGTAAGTGTCTGTAGGCACCTGGCGTACCCAACTGGACTTTTCCACAGAAAACTACCAAAGTTGGCTTAACGTCACGTTGGCAAAAAAGAGTTAATTATAGCGTAGTGTGTTATAGTCGAATTTTCAGTCCCAGCTTGTTCGCTGAAGCTGGCCAAAAAGCTAAAAGGGGAATTTAGAAGTCATATACAATCCATGATAGCTCATGGTTAAACCCACACAGTCGGAGAACTTTGCTGTTGTCTCCTGTCAAACTGTGACCTCTACTGTGAACACGCGCAAGTATTTACGACAAAAGGCTTCTATAGTATACCAGCATATTCTAACTTATAGTTCTCAGCTCAACTAAATCTGGCCCTCAAATTTTTAGAGTCTGAACGCTTCGCGAAAACAGTATCGCAATGTAAAAAGTCAGTATGCTTCGGGCTCGCAAATAAAAACGTGAGAGTCGTCGCTGGCGCGGTGAGGATAGGAGAGCACCAATCAGAACAGATGCCATTTGAACTTTGGCCAAGTCTAGGTTAGCCAATCAAAGATGAGTAAAAATTTTCGATCCAGTCACATCATATGAATATAGCGTCCGCGTGGCATGGATCAAGTTTATCATAAAAGAGTCACGATGGCAGACATCCTCGGAGACCCAGGGGCTGTGGGTCGATTTCAAGTTAGGGCATGAAGAGCCCCTGGGGACATTGTCTAAGACTAGTTCCAAACGGTCGCAGTCGTTCTGCCATCTGATTGGTGCCAGAAAATCTTTGTGTTTTTCTGCCCAATCAGAGTGAAGTGTCCTTTCGTGTGTTATAACACGGACATATACTGATAGCTCAGTTGCTCGCTATGTTTGTTTCGGCCGTGCGACCATAGTTAGTAGAGGGGACTACTCTCTAACTATGGTCCCCTCTACTAACTATGGTGCGACGGAGACTTGCTTGAGGTGAAAAGTTTCAGCCTTAGCACACAATGTAAGAGAAATCGATCAGATTGTCCGCGAGAATCTTACCGGAAATTATACTGAATACTTTCGCAGGTATCACTAGAGAACGTGTTTTAAAGTTTGCGAGGTTTGTATACAACACGATGGTTGCAGTCATTGATATGTCGCTTTAAACGTTACACGAGATTTGAGCTTAAACCTTTCTATGTTTTTTGCATAATTTGCTGTGACGGAAACTTTGCCAATCCCGTGAAGTTATTTCGTCGCACGGGCCACGCAGGTATGTCGAGCAACTGGCGCTTTCCCCTACGCAGCTTTCTGCTTTCTGTGCGCGCCAAAATCTAATCTTCGCTTGGTAGTAAAGTCGTTCACAATACAGCTTAAGTTCGTGGACGACCTCCAGCAAGCGCTTAGAGAAAGCTTAGCTGTGTTTCCGGTGAGCTAATTAAAATCTGAACAAAAACTTATTAATGAGAATATCGTGGGAAGGAGAGGTTTTTTCGGGCAGTTACCGAAGGGGTTAGGAAAGAGTTTAATCTTTAAACTGCTGCCTAGAGTGTTGAAATTCTTGAGCTAGGAAGGCTACAGATTCTCTTCTAGTCCCTTGGTCATTTTCATTTCACCTCTTCTGTCGATTGTTGAAGACCAAGTGAAATACCTTTGTTCATTGGGAATCGATCCGATGCTGCTTTCAATGGGAAAAACAAAACCAAAGACCAAGAAATAATGGATGGAAAGGGCGGGTTTGCTTTATTGCAAATGTCAGCTTAATAGTACAGGGCCATCTACCCACATCTAATAAACTAAAGTTTCCACGCTTAGCTTTTCTTTTTTTTTAAGCGAAGATGAGATTAGATTAGATTTTGACACGCACAGAAAGTTGCGCAAGTACCAGTTGCTCGACATACCTGCGTGGCCCGTGCGACGAAATAACTTCACGGGATTGGCAAAGTTTCAGTCACAGCAAATTATGCAAAAAATCTAGAAAAGATTTAAGCTTAAATCTCGTTTAACGTTTAAAGCGACATATCAATGACTGCAACCATCGTGTTGTACACAAACCTCGCAAACTGTAAAACACGTTCTCTAGTGATACCTGCGAAAGTATTCAGTATAATTTCCGGTAAGATTTTCGCGGACAATCTGATCGATTTCTCTTACATTGTGTGCTAAGACTGAAACTTTTCACGTCAAGCAAGTCTGCGTTGCACGGCCCAAACAAACATAGTGAGCAACTAAGCTATAGGTATATGTCCGTGTTAAAACACACGAAAGGACACTTCACTCTGATTGGGCAGAAAAACACAAAGATTTTCTGGCACCAATCAGATGGCAGAACGACTGCGACCGTTTGGAACTAGTCTTGTAAGACAATGTCCCCAGGGGCTCTTCATGCCCTAACTTGAAATCGACCCACAGCCCCTGGGTCTCCGAGGATGGATGGCAGAAACCTGATGTCAGGTCTCCGTCAACTACCAGGAGCCCAGCAAATGCCAGGAACTCATCAGGTTCATCGACCAGAACAGCAAATTCAACGAAAAGCACAGCAAATTCAACGAGAAGCACAGCAAGTTTAACGAAAAGCACTGCAAGTTAAAATATGGAGACCATGGTAAGTTCAGTGATAGCCACGGAAAATTCAATGGGGGCAACAGCAAGCGGAATTACTTCTGAAGCAACTACATCGCCAAGACGTTCAGGCAACGGAGACTTTATAGGCTATGTTCACCAGTTGTCTCCGATAAAACGTAACAAAAAAACACTATTGACTATTCTACACTGCTGTTACAAAGTAAAGATGGAGAGCAGCAAGAAGCGTTGCTGTTCTCTAAACACAAAAGGCCGCTGTTGGTGGATAGCGAGAAATGTCGTACGCCTGTAAAGATTTAACCCTTCACCTACACTTCAGATGGCGAGAAGATAATCATAAATGACATGACCAAGATATCAGTACCTGGGCAAACTGAGTACTCATTTCAGTTCAAAGAGAGCCTGATGCCGGCGCGTACGCAGCCCGTTTCAATTGAAGACATACTAAGTCGTACCAATGAATGGGAGAATGTCACATTGAGCGGAAAAGTAGTACATGTTGGCGACATTTCAACGGTTGGTGCGAAGCAGTTGAAATCGGCGGAGACTACGTTTTACAGATTCCACTGGAACTATAGTTGTAGATATATGGGAACAGCATATTCCAATGATTGAAAACGGGAAAGTGTATCGTATTGCCCCTGTTAAAGTGCGTTCTTGGGCTGGAAAGAAGAAACTTTCTACTACTGTACGTTCAGTAGTAACAGAAATTATTGCTGATGACACACTTTCAAAGGTGTTCGTTTCCGAAGAAGATCTGAACACAGTAGACTGTAATGAAGTAACGGTGAAAGTGTCAAATATTCACTCAGTTGAGGCAGTTGGAACATTCATTCATTGTTTAAATAAGTATTGCTCAAAACGACTTCTCCAACCCTCGGCGGGAAAAATAGTGCACTGTGACAGGTGTGGATACACTATGATATCTAGCAATTGTACTAAACAAGTCTGTGCAAAGATTGTTATCCAACTTGAAAGTGGCGAGCAAGGAAATTTAACGGCATTTCAAAGTGTTTTGAACTGCATCTTTGAACGAGAGATTTCTTCGCTGTCAGAAACCGATGTGGCAGAAAAGCGTTTACTTTTAGAGGAGGTAATTATACGATATAATTCTGATACGCAAATTATCACAGGGCTGCTGTTGTTGAAATTGTTTTAAATGAAAGCAAAAGTTATTCACTTTTATTAAATTTTGAAATGGAATTACGAGTTGCGTTGCTGAATTACGTACTGGAGAAAACGAATGATGTAGTTGAAATTGGTGGATACTTATTTCAGGTGGCATTGTTGACACTACTATATGCAGGAATTTAAAATTTAAGTCAATTTAGATGATATCTTGTGGCATGTTACTCTTTTCAAAATCAAAACGAGTTGAGTTTGTTTTGAAATCGCTACAATAACAGGTCTCGTTGAGTTCTAACTTACTTGAGAAAACCAATAGGTTTATAATTGTTAACTCGGAATAACTAGCTGCTCCAGGCTGGACTTTTTTCGTAATTTGGCGAATGGTTAGTTTTTCAGGTATTTTTGAGATTATTCAGGAATTAAAATTGAAGCCAGTTTAGATATGTTGTGACATGCTACTGTTTGCTTTGCTAAAATGTCACTGTCACGTAATGTGAAGGAAAGTGTTCTCTCCAGTTTTTGTTCTAACCCTGTGCCACTCCAGCAGAAACCATTCTGAAATGCGAGGTACCTATGTTGCCTGAGCAAAGCGTCTGTTGAGAAATGCATTTTCCCTACCTTATTACCTTTTGCACATATTTTTGTAAATAAACTTTTGGGTGTCCTAGATAAAAAGGGTTTTGGCTTGATGGCATGTGGATTGAATAGACTAGAACTTCCGGTGGACTTTTGTAATAAAATCTATGCAGTTTGAATGCTTGGCTATTATTCATTAATTAACTCCCTGAAATTCCTTGAAAGAGAGACTTGTAATAAAGGAGTTTATAACTGGCTTCAAAAATGGATGGAGGGTGAAGTTAAATCCTGGTGACGAATGATATTAATCTGATCTGAAATGAGGGGAAATGTACCGCCCTAAGTACTTAGATGAGTTTGGCATACCAGGTAGCCTGCATGTCAGGCATTCAAGAGAGATAAAGAAAACTAGAAGTGTTTTTGAGCTCCTAGTTTTCTTCCCTCTCTACTACCCCTTTGAATGCTGGTATAATTCAATGCCGCTGGACTGTAAAACAGTGGGTTGTATGAGAAATAAGAATATCAACACCTTGCATTCTTCTCATGCTTATGCTAAAAACAATTATTTGATGAGGTTTTAGTGATGGCCAGAATGATCAAGGTCTCGGTAAGTGTTATCAGCCAAAGGTTGAGGCTGATAACACTTACCGAGACCTTGATTATTGTGGATATAACAAAAACTGAATCTAATAATTATTATTAGACATTGATTTAAAGGAAATACAAAAATGCATTACGTTGAAGAACTGAATCAACCAGTGATGTTCTTATTTCGCTGTGTGAACTTGACATTGCTTTTGCAGAATAATCTGCTAGCAGATTAATGAATAATCTGTAGGTTGCACTGTTTCCTAGAATTAACTGTAGGCTTTTAGCCAATGAGAATACAGATGATGACTACAATGTATAATAAGTGGCATTGTTGTGTCCAGGGGGGACCATGACTTTGCACATTTCTGCAGATAGCACCTGATGGTCAATAATTAATGTCAGTTTGTTAAGAGAATAGGATCTATTTATATGATTGCATCTCAACAAGAAAACTGCTATCATTGGTAACTTCAAGCTGTCAAGTTGCCTGGAGTTTATGGTAAATTTATTATTGAGGCATTTTAATTTATAGCCTTATATTATATGACAGAGATAAAGACAGAGATAAAGACAGTTACTGTAGTAGTAGTATCCAATCAGTGTGTTTAATACTCTTTTGTTTTGATGACTACTTGCTCAGTTAAATAATGTCAGGCATTGTAGATTTCATTAACAATAACAAAGAGTTTCTACTGGATAGATTCCATGAATGTGCCGTCCTTGCAAGAGGCCAGCACTCAATTTCCGAACAGTTTGATGTTGGATGTTATCATAATGTCAGCATATGGAAAGTTGCACCAAAGAGTGCTTCATTTCCTTGATAGTAGTCAACACATACTGTTCTTGTCGAGTCGATCACTTCAAATATTGTAGGACCTGGATTTTCCTCCACATCATTTGCTTGCCTTATAATCAATGGAATATAAATATTGTAGAATATCATTTGTGTGAACCAAAATTTCACTTCGTTCCTCATTTTGTATTTCCCAAGCACTTGCTTCAACGTTGGTAAGTAAAACACATTTAAATACAACATCATAAACGTTATGTTCCAAAATCGTCCTATCAGACGTGATAAAACAGCCTTTGTCTTAACAAAGCTGTCATGAATGCCAATCCTTGACCGATATTGTTCAATTGAGATGGACCCCATGATATAATGTCGAATAA
This sequence comes from Stylophora pistillata, assembly GCF_964205215.1. Classification (NCBI taxonomy): domain Eukaryota; kingdom Metazoa; phylum Cnidaria; class Anthozoa; order Scleractinia; family Pocilloporidae; genus Stylophora; species Stylophora pistillata. The sequence continues at coordinate 2,966,395 of NC_142523.1, forward strand.
TCGAGATATGAGCGAAAATTACGATCCAGTATTCTTTTCTCAGCGTCTACTTCGGGCTCTATCAGTGAGTTTTCAGTAGCTATATCAGTACTATAAAGTGCTCCCTCAATGAGGATTAAGCCGAGTTAAAAACATTGGCTTGCGCAGGCGTAAAAGCCTCTTTTGAACTGAAGTGCAAAAATGCACAGGCCGCACTGACTTCGTGCTATTAAGGCTACGCTGGTTAGCTTGACTCCAAGAATTGCTGTAATGACGAGAAACTGCAGCAACAGCTGAAAATAGTAAGATTAATATTAAAAAACACTAAAAACATGCGCACAGGAATTTCGAGGCTATCGCCGAAATTCAGAAGGCTTGACACTTACTTTACAGTCGCTAACAAATTTACGCTTAACTACGATGATTAAAAAATTTTGGTACGCTAAAGCAAAAATAAAGAACAGCTAAAGAATGAAACTTACCTTCGAAACACCAACAATGTATACTGGAGACAAAAACGCAAAACTTGCAAAGTGTACGCATGAGACAGCCCATCCTCGGAGACCCAGGGGCTGTGGGTCGATTTCAAGTTAGGGCATGAAGAGCCCCTGGGGACATTGTCTTACAAGACTAGTTCCAAACGGTCCCAGTCGTTCTGCCATCTGATTGGTGCCAGAAAATCTTTGTGTTTTTCTGCCCAATCAGATTGAAGTGTGCTTTGGAGTCCTTTCGTGTGTTATAACACTGACAAATTGCTCAGTTGCTCGCTATTTTTGTATGGGCCGTGCGACGGAGATTTGCTTGAGGTGGAAAGTTTCAGTCTCAGCACACAATGTAAGAGAAATCGATCAGATTGTCCGCAAAAATCTTACCGGAAATTATACTGAATACTCTCGCAGGTACTAGAGAACGTGTTTTAAAGTTTGCGAGGTTTGTATACAACACGATGTTTGCAGTCATTGACATGTCGTTTAAAACGTTAAACGAGATTTAAGCTTAAACCTTCCTAGATTTTTTGCATAATTTGCTGTGACTGAAACTTTGCCAATCCCGTGAAGTTATTTCGTCGCATGGGCCACGCAGGTATGTCGAGCAACTGGCGCTTTTGCCTACGTAGCTTTCTGCTTTCTGTGCGCGCCAAAATCTAATCTTCGCTTTGCAGGAAAGTCTTTCACAATACGGCTTAAGTTCGTGAACGACCTCCAGCAAGCGCTTAGAGAAAGCTTAGCTGTGTTTCCGGTTAACTAATTAAAATCTGAACAAAAACTTATTAACGAGAACATCGTGGGAAGGAGAAATTGTTTCGGGCAGTTGCCGAAGGGGTTTGGAAAGAGTTTAACCTTTCAACTGCTGTCTAGAGTGTTGAAATCCTTGAGCTAGGAAGGCTACGGATTCTCTTCTAGTCCCTTGGTCATTTTCATTTCACCTCTTCTGTCGATTGCTGAAGACCAAGTTAAATACCTTTGATCATTGGGAATCGATCCGATGTTGCTTTCAAGGTAAAAACAAAACCAAAGACCAAGAAATATTGGATGGAAAGGGCGGGTTTGCTTTATTGCAAATGTCAGCTTAATAGCACAGGGCCATCTACCCACATCTAATAAGCTAAAGTTTCCACGCTCAGCTTTTCTTTTTTTTTCAAGCGAAGATGAGATTAGATTTTGGCACGCACAGAAAGTTTCGCAAGTACCAGTTCCTCGACATACCTGCGTGGCCCGTGCGACGAAATAACTTCACGGGATTGGCAAAGTTTCAGTCACGGCAAATTATGCAAAAAATCTAGGAAGATTTAAGCTTAAATCTTGTTTAAGGTTTAAAGCGACATATCAATGACTGGAACCATCGTGTTGTATACAAACCTCGCAAACTTTAAAACACGTTCTCTAGTGATACCTGCGAAAGTATTCAGCATAATTTTCGGTAAGATTTTCGCGGACAATCTGATCGATTTCTCTTACATTGTGTGCTGAGACTGAAACTTTTCACCTCAAGCAAATCTCCGTCGCACGGCCCAAACAAAAATAGCCAGCAACTGAGCGATTGGTATTTGTCCGTGTCAAAACACACGAAAGGACTCCAAAGCACACTTCAATCTGATTGGGCAGAAAAACACAAAGATTTTTCTGGCACCAATTAGATGGCAGAACGACTGGGACCGTTTGGAACTAGTCTTGTGAGCCAATGTCCCCAGGGGCTCTTCATGCCCTAACTTGAAATCGACTCAGCCCCTGGGTCTCCGAGGATGTAGACAGCCCCAAAATGGCCGATTTACGACGCTGATTCACAGGTGCATACCAGTCCCCTCCCCCGACAAATAAATTCGTACTGATTCCTACCACCACCGGGTGCGGCTAATACACAATTCCTCCCAGATGACCCTGCGATCCCGACACGCAGACTAATAAACCCCGCCGATGGTAGCATAGTGGAGGTTGACGCCCCCACAAAAATGAAGTGATGTATCTGATCAAACAGCTATCTATAGTTGAGACTGTGTCATCGTCGCTTTACGACTTTGAAGCCCTTTTCTTTCAACTTGAGTATTCTTATGCACATTTCCTGTTCGTTTGCGAGGTCTACAAGGGCGTATTTTGATCATGGATGGAGCGAAGGGAAGGAAAACCACTTTGATAATTTTGGTCACTGCACACCGACCGACGCCATTTTGATAAATGTGTTGACTTAATATACTCAGTCAAAAGTGTTGTTGTATTTTCCACAAGAAAGGACAACTGGTATCGCCCCTTCAAGGTTGATTTTGGGTAAAAGCTTCGAACACAAAGAAGGGAGTACGGTTACAGTCAACTGGGAGGGCAAGAAAATACAAGCGGAGATTATAGCTGTGGGTGGTAAATCTTACAACCTTTTTCCCATAATTCTTTGCTAGACAAACAGCGATTCTGTCTGCCATTTTTTTAATGGGCTCCACGCACATCACACCAAAAAAATTAATTTAGGGCACACTTTGTTGGTCCTCAAGTTTTTACATTTATTACTACCGAACTTACTATTATTGTGTACCAGCTTACAGAAAACGAAGAGATTCTAAATCAAAAAGACATTGAGTGGTCTTCCAAGTTTGTTTCTGCAACTGAACCCGATCCAATTTCCAATCAGTCCAAATTACCAGTCGAAAAATAGGAAGAAAGCCAGCAGCCACGGAGAACTCAAGTCAATTTAAGGGTTCATGAGGTAGTTACCGTTCATTTGCATTTACAATTTCGGTGAAAAAAAATTCCACCTGTTAACGACACCATGTAATTGTCCATTAAGTGATAGAGAACTTAGGCTGAATCAAATTGAATGATATTTCACGCATAGAATTGATTTGAGTTGTGTAAGGAATTATAGTCGTTTCATCAACGTTCAGTTCGCAGACTTCTGATGGCCGCCAGTTTGCAAACCTAATACGTTCCACGTACGTAAAATTAATGTGGTACGTAGCACAACTTGAGTGCGAGACGGTTGCATTCTCAACAGAAGATTCAGAACGAAACAGGTACCTGCTGAAATTTGTACTGAATTGAAATTAACATTATACCATTTATTTTCGAGACCGAAAAAACTACCAACAACGCACATGGTGTGGGAAACTGTCCCATCGATACATGTCAGTGGGGCTTATAACTTACCATAAGTAAACTTAACGAATCGTAAAACAGTACTTTGATTTATGATAAAACTTTCTATCACGAGCTCAGTGGTAGGAGTTGGTGTGGGTGTCTGACTGTTTGATGCTCCTTGGATAAGATAATAATTACCGCTGAAGAGAAAAACACCACTGATTTTTGATAACTCTTTTTTAAGGACGACGTCATCCATAGCAAAGCTAACTAAGGATACGGCAAGGTATCAATTGAAAGGAATTTTGCGATCAATAAAAAGCCATAAGAAATGCTTCTAACCTTTTAATTGTAGACATTAAATAGAGTGTGTGACATAACAATAAATACAGTTTTTTGTGTGATTTTTGTAGAGTACAGAAATAAACGCTCATACATCTACATGATCTACATCCATTCAGTTTTCAAATAAGAATTCCGTTTTACCACGACGAAGTTGTCAGTCTACTAAAACGAACGCTCCTCATAAGCGTTCCCTTTTTTTCTCGTACGAACCGAAACCACATAAGAAAATTAGTAATCTAAATTTACTCACCCTTTTAAGACGGTTCTCTCCGTTTACGACAAAAGCCTTTAAAACTTAAAGCAAAGCAATAAATTTGAATATCAATGCAATCAATTGTTTTCAAATAGCAATGGCTCGAAAGTTAAACAAAGCAATATGAGAGCAAAATGCATGTGAACTAAAGGACATCAGTTACGGAGTCAATAATATCGACGTACGGGATACTTCAATGGTGATCAATACCACACTACTAATCCAATACCAAACTACAAAAAAATTACCAAATTTCAAATATCCTTGGGAGGATTCCCTACCAGATTTTCTACAAAAAAAAAATTTACGGCGGAATGTTTGCACTACAACAGCTTGCAAATTTAAAGAGTATAAACGGGCCGCTTCTCAAGTTTGTTTTGTTTTTTAAATGTTTGGATGTTATTTTATCTCTTTCTATCCTGTTTTAATCAGTGAAGGACACTTAAGTAATATCTACCCAAGTTCTCGTACTCTGAATCCACCTGAATTGATTAATTATTTGTATCTTTAAACAGTTAACTTAATGAATTATTATCTAAAACAAAGATATCATTTGATTCTTTAACATGGAAAGACCTTAAAATCATTGCTGTGATCACGCATAGTTTAGCACCGAGAGGTGACAGAAAGGTACCCTAACGGCGAGCACTGGATCATTTTCCCAATCTTTTAGCAGCAGCCTTCTTTGCAACTTCCTCACTCGGTCCTGCATCTTCATCTCCAAGATCTTCAACCCTGGAGTATTTTTTCTTGTCATAAGCTCCCAGATTAAGTAGTTCCTCATATGTCTGGGGTGGAAAGCAAGAAATAAGGGTTGTACATTTGCTGCACAGCACTATATCACTATGATGTTAAGCTGAAAAGTAAAGTTACTTCCACAGTGGACTGAGAACCTCTGTGATTTTAGGAGGGATTTATAAACTGAAAATCGTGAAATGAGCGTAGACGGCATAACGAGCGTGAAAACACCACTGACTAGGGATCTAAATGGTCCTAGCTGAGCTGTTTACAGCGCTATGGGGAACAAAACCAGTACCATCGAGTGCTGCTCCCGATACTAAATGGTGTCAAAGTACTGAAAAATCCACGAGACTTCAAAATTCATAGAATGTCAGCAAGCTTTCAATTCTTAAAACAAACCTCTTCACGAATGTATTTGTCCATTCTTTGTCGCAGGTTTTCAAATGGAGGACGAAAGTCAGGGTTTAAATTCCAGCACCGTTTCATCATATCATGCCTGAAATTAAACAAGGATGGTCAATTCTCAACTACGTTTTTTGGACTATGCGAAGAATTGCAAGAAGTTTCTTTTACTGGAACCCTTTTAACGAAAATAATGGTTTAGGTTTGTTTTGGGTCATCGAACAAATCGGCACTATTTCACTCGCTCTGATCTCGTCGAAGTACGTAGACACACGTTATCACAGCTGAATACCTTATGCTCTTAGTTCACACTTTTAAAAGAAAACAGCTTTTATATTCATTGGTTAATTATGCCACAGCAAAAAATTCTACAAGAAGAACGTTAATTGTGATGTACTGTGTTGAAATTTAGGCTATACATTAGAAAACGTCGATTTCGCACCAGAGAGGTACAACTCACAGTTTTTTATCAACATGATCAGGCTTTGGCAGCTGATATCCTTTTGTGACCTCTGCAACCACCCTGCCTTCTGACCATCCATCGTATGGAATTCCTCCTGTTCAGGCATAAGGACGTGTGCATGTGATATTTAACAATTATTCGCCGAAGGCGAGGTGAATATCGTCGAATAATCCCCGAGACGAAGTCTAGGGGGTTATTCGACAATATTCTCTGAACCTGAGGCGAATAACTGTTTTAGTATAATTTCAGAGCTGAACAACAGAGAAATTTCTAAAATAACACTTTAGTAACATTTACTAACATTTGATTTTAACATTTTATATAAACCGCGTGGAGCGGTTTATATAGCGTCATATAAGGAACCGCTCGACCAATCAGATTGCTGGAAACTCTCTACCCAGCTCTGAAATTATACTAATACTGAATATATCACTAATAAAGATGTTGAAATTGTAGTCAGTGAGCCATAATTTTAATAATTTATTACAATTGTAAACATCTATCAGGTCAAATAAAAGTGCATATAAACATGTTCCACGAAATTGCTGTGGCTGAGACATCGCGCTCCTTTTCGACATCATTTTAAACAAGAAAAAAGTCCGCATTTAATATAGCTAGATGATGCCCAAATCTAAATTTTCCTTAATCTTGCATATACTTTTACATAGCTTGATGATGCTCAAATACAAATTTTCCTGAGTCAATGTAGTTTAAAGTTTTTTCGTTTTGGTTCGGTTTTGATGGTAGTCTCTAACAAGTGAACACTATGGAAGTCTTCTACTTCTTGTTTCATTTCATTTCATGAGATTAACTATCGATAAATAGCTTGCTACATATTAAAATGAAAACAGAGTTAATGAGATTTGATTTTCAGGTGTAAAAAGCAGATGATCTTTACTTAACACGGGAGTTGTCCTAAAAACGACAACTGTCGTACTTTTTGCCTGGAGGTTATACAACTCGACCGGAACTCATTAATAGGGTTCATTTTTACAAGAGTAGTTAAACTGCTTGATCAGTCTTACAAGACTGGGACACTAATGAACTAACTTAAAGCAAGAGATTGTAAACCATCTATATTATCTTGTTTAAGGACATTTTCAGGAGTGAAAGGCGTGGAAAAAAGTAAAAACAAACCTTTATTATAAATATTCTTATTGAACTTAGTTTGGCTTACCAAGGGTAACTATCTCATACAGAACGATTCCATAGGACCACCTGGTGAACATATCAGAAATATTCCACAGTTAGTGCCGAGTGAATTTTGGATGTGAAGTAATAAAAAAAAAATCAAATTGGGTGATCATTTCGTTAAGGTGATGGAAGAATATACACGATACATACACATCACTCAAAGTGGAAAGTCCGGCGAGGTTTCCCAGCAGAATTTCTGGTGCAGTCCATTTGGTTGGCAAACATCCCTGCGGAAAAAAAAAACATTAAAACTTCTCTTAAACTATCATTATAATAATGTTATTTAATTTGTTTTGTTTTCGTTTGTGATTGTTTTTTGTTATTTTTGCTTTACATCTTTTGTGATAATTTTCTTCAATTGTTCCTGAGTATCTCTTATTTTGCAAAGAAAAAATCAGTGCTAGCGCAAACAAAACCACTGTGAAATGTTGAACACCAAAAGAATAGTCGGTCCTCCATGTACTTCATTGTATGAGAAAATAAAAAGTAGCATTTTAGTAGTTGTCAATTTTTTTTGCGCAGAAGATGAAACAAGTAGGAGAACAACGGCTAACGAAAATGAGAAAAGCAAGAGCTAAAATTTTTTGGGCCCTTGAACGGCGAGATCTATTAGAACTGATGATCTTGGAGAAAATAAGTGCATGATCAAATTAAGACAAAGACTTAATTAAGACGGCCGCAATGGGAAAGGCACATACAGGAGGTTTTGCTCATATGAAAATGATGGATTAGTGCAGAATAAAGAAAGTATCCAAAGGAAACTTCTTTCGGATCAATGCATACAACCTCCAATCGAATGAGTCGGAGACAAATGAGGAAAAGAATAAACTTGAATCAGGAGAAAAGGAGAGGAATGAAGGGGGCAACTGAGTAGTAGCGATAGTAACGACTGAAGCTATTTGCAGCATTTGACGAGAAAAGATGTCTGCTTCCCCAGAACTTTATTTTACTTTAAAAATTATCTTCCTTCTTCTGCAAAGTCATATTTTACAAAGTATGAAGCTACTTAATATAATTGTGTAAAAATGTAAAAACAAAAATAAATTTGCCACTCTCCTAAAAATAGCTTTCAAGCAGACCTATCAGAAAAGAGAAAACATGTTTCCTTTCGCGAGACTTTCTACGAACAACCTCAGTGAAATTTATATACCACGATGTTTAGCGTTTTACTTTGTCTTTTTCCCTTTTTTAAGTTAATGTGAACTATGAAAACCATGTTGGTGGTCGAGCTAAGTTAATTTCATGCTGAAAAAATGCTGTCGTTTACAGCTTGCTTCTAGAACGCTCCATAATAAAGCAACAACAACAACAACAAAAAGCATTTCCTACCTTTTTGGCATTTCCATGGCCACATTTAATGCTTTGATTTGCCATGCCAAAGTCGGTCACTTTGCAAACATAGTTGTTATCGAGGAGAATGTTTCGGGCCGCAAGGTCACGATGAATGATCTACCAGAGACAAAGATCCATGACGTGAAAGCTTTTAAATCATTTGATTTCATGACAAAACGGCGAGATAAAGGTCTGAACATGTGCGAAGAGAAAAGGGCAACTGGACAGGCCAATATAGTTCTTTGAGGCTGTCAGGACTAAGGCGTTTACCTTCTTAAGAAAAATGGCAAAAATAGTAATGATGATGATGATGATAATTATGATAATCACATTAATAATAATTATGACAGTAAAATGAAGTTTAGATATAGAAAACCAACAGAAGACCGGTTGTACTCAGAAAAACAATATGCTCTTTTCATTACCGTAGTTTCTTGTTACAATTGTCAAGGGACACTCCGCTGTGCTTGTTAGCGCAGCGGAGTGTCCCACAACAGGCCAAAATCTAATATGGTTGGCGCATATCCGACCATTTTACCGTTGCATTTATTTTTCTGAGGGTAGTCAGACCTCAGTAGGCATCCTATTTTAGCTGCTCCAACCGAACTATTATGAAAATTACTCTCATATCCTTTTCCTCATTAAAGTAAAAATACCTTTTGGACAAGTTCACACATTCATCAATAGAGTTTAGTTATTCAAACGAGGTCCAACCTAAACCACGGTTTTACACAATCACTGGGCGTCGGGTTTTCTCTATTAGTTAAATAAATGTCCCTCGACTGTAAGTTTTCGGCTTTCTTAGCTTTGATCATAAGAATAAATGCTCACACAAAGGGTTCGGCTAAAATGAAGATAGTTAATAACGCAGTTTTGTTAGACAACGACTAAACTTTGTTTGAATAACCGGCCCTATAAGTTTGACATCCGAAGTGACCTACTCGCGGTAATAAAAGTACCATGGCCCAAAATTGGGTATCAGACTTTAAGTAAGTGAAACGTACCCACAAATGTTGGTCAGCATCTGAGCTATTGGAAAACAGTTGAAAGGTCTGAGAAATTTTTCGGAATTAGAATTGATTTATGACAACAATGAAGGAATTCACTTACCCCTCTCGATCCAAGGAACACCATGCCAGCCGCGATTTGTTTGGAAAACATCACAAGATCGTAGTTTGTCAAATCTTGAGCCCTTCCGTCACCAAGATAATACCGATCCCTCACTCCTCGGCATTTTCTGAGGTAACCAAGTAGGTCACCGCATGGCATGTATTCCATTATGAGAATAGGGTGAACTTGAAGTGGCGTAAAAAAAAAAAAAGTCAAGGCTCATAACCACAATATCTATTAAAAGTTTCTGAAGAGGACTCATTTTAAGGATTTTCCTTCATGAGACTTAAGCCTAAATTTTTGAAATGAGAAAGCAAGACAGCTCGAATACCAAGATTAATGATATTAGATACTCTGGTCCTGCGTCCAAAATCTTCGTGATAGGGCTATCGATAAATGTTCTCAAAGAGGAACAGTCTAGCTACTGCGTGCGTGCGCGCACACAGAAACAAACAAAACAAAACAAAAAAAATAGAAACCACAAACTTCGTCTGATCAACGAAGTTCTGGTTATGGAGCTCATTCAAGAAGTAGTGTAGTATTTTTAATAACTTATACATAGAAAAATGCTTTACACTTAGTACTTACTTTGAGTTGTAACGCAGCCCATGAACTTTACAATGTTTGGCTGATTGTTTTCACCGATAAGTTTTCCCAGCTCAATTTCTCTCATCAAACATTTCCTTCCCTCCTCTCCAGCAGTTGCTACAACAACAGGGTATGTTGATGAAGAGAATAATTCTGATAAATGCATTCTTTTCAAGCTTGATACTGAGAATTAATCTATTTAGGTTTCAAACCTCACACCTTCCTTTTACCATTTAGATGATTTTATTTGAAACCAGTACGTTACTCAACTCACTGACGAGTTCTCCCTAGACATTGCTGGGTCGATAGGGTTGGAATCAGTTAACGTTCAAATCCTACCAATGGACTCTTAGTTTTCTTTGTTTAGCATCTTCATGAAAATCATTTTTGTTGCCGCTTTTGTTCCGTATATTGCCGCGAACGGTGAATATCCACGAAGATCCGAACTTTTAAAACCAAAATCCTTCACGAGGGCGCCGACAAAAAACTCGCACTAACTGTTTACAGTGATCAGCCCAAAATTATAATCGAATCGAGAGAAAGTAAAAGATATAAAGAGGTGTCAAATCGATGGCCTTGTGGCGCCGTTCGGAGATGCTACTAGCGCGCATGCGCGAAAACTTAGATGTCCCGTATGGGGACCCAGGCGACGGTCGTGTGTCGAGCATCCAAACCTTGTAAATGCTATCGAAAACCACCGTCCACTCAGTCTGTTGGAATGCCCCCCTCAACCCGAGACAGTCTACCACTGGAAAAATGGGAATAAGTCACGATCTGTTGGAAATAATTGCATTTTTTAACAAAACATAGTTCAGGGGGAAAATAAGCTCTAGCTAGTGGATCCAGTGACGGATTCGCAGGGAAGATCCGGGCTCACCCCTCATCTCACTCCAAATACAAATGCACGGCACAAAAAGTTTTGCAATGACAAGATCGCCTAACTGGCTGATTTTTTTTTATCAATTTGTTTGCCTTTTCTCCCTTTTGTTCAGTGTATATCCGTGAGCGAAGAAGAGTGGGGGTTGTGCGTTGGTCGAAAGATAAGTTTGGACCCCCTCTCCGTATTAAACTTTCTAGAATGCACCCCTGGAATCAATATAAGTATCAACATATCGAATCAAAGGAATCTTACGCGTGAAGCATTTAGCGGCGACTGTTCGGTTTCCAGGCCTTCCATTCGGTGAACTCAGGAGAGCTCTCCATACGGCTCCGAACGCCCCTCGCCCAATGACTTCTTGAAGCAGGACACGGCTCACCTCAATCTCCCATCCATCTACCTCAACATCCAATGGCTCCATCTGAATTGCCTGCTCTTGACCAGGGCTGAAAAGTGGAAACGTTACATACTTTCGGGGTTAAAACAAAGAACGGTGATAAAAAAAAATTTGCTTTTGAAAGCAAAAAAATCATTAATTTGCTAGTAATTTTATTGATTGCCCCGACTTTTACCGAGATAATTGCCCTTGCTGATGATGAGAAGACAAAGTTATCACTAAACTAGAGACCTAACTTATGACAAAACACGCTCGTAACTATTCATTATGTAAGTACACTCCTCAGATCGGACTGAGTAAAAAAAACTACCCCGTTGTTTGTTAAAATGAATTACGGAAACTTTTTCAGTTGTTTAAAAACCGGAAAATTATACTTTAAATTCAAATTTAAAAAACATTGAGTTTTGGGATACAAACAGGTGGAATTCATAGAAACTTTGAGACAAGAAAGAAAAAAATTAACAAACGAACGAATAAGGTTGATTCTATCAGCAATTTATGAATGTTAAATATGCCGGCATAATTATTATCATAAAAGTAAAATGATATCATCTTTGTTACGATCATCATGTAAGGTCGTAAGTCACGAGGGGGGTCAGAAATACATTGAAATTTTTTGGACAAACTGAAAACAATGCTTCACAAAAAAACGAAAAAAAAATAGTGATGTTGGTGACTGATAAATATGGGGATAGCCTGGAAAGGATTAAGGCATGAGTAAAAATTAGATGAACAAAAGGTAAAGTAGTTGACTTACAGAGCCATAGCTGCAATTTAAATCGAAAAAAAAAATAAGAGAGGAGAAAAAGAAGGATTAAACTTTTTATCAATGTATTTAAGCAAGTATTCTTTTAAAATTGCTATACAACGGCAGCATGATTTCAATGTGCACCAAATATCAGCTGAGTTGACAAATGTTCTCAAAATACCGTCATTAATCATAACAATATCGATAATGACGATAATAATAACAATGTTAATTATAATATTGCAAAATATATTATTATTATTACAATAATAATTAACAAATTGCAGTTTCCGCTTGGTCGTTTCATTGTTTTTTCGACTTGAAAGGGTAAGATCGAGGTAACAGTTAAAGTGTGGGGTGACATAAACAAAAAGAAAGTCTATGTAAGCATTAGCTAGCTTCTGTTACTCTAATCAAAGGTAGCTAAAATAAAACAAAACAACTGAGCTTCACCTGTCCTTCGACACTTGCAGAAAAAGCAGGCAATCAGCGAAATGACAATCACCACCGCCACTAATCCACCAAAGTAATACCACCAAGAATTGGAACCTTGAATGGCTCTTGGAACTTGCTCGGCTAATTGTGTGAAATAAATGAGGTCATTAGATCAATCTCAACGATAGTGCCTGTAATAATAGTCATGTTACCGTCCGGAATGGCCTTGGGCATCCCTGTTGTGCATTATTTTAACCCGTGATTGACGCCTGTTCTTAAAAGTTAGCTCAATGGATAGAGCGCTGGACTGATGTGCGGGAGGTCGAGGGTTCGAGCCCCGGCCGGACCAACACTCAAGGTCTTAAAATAATTCAGAAGAATATGCTGCCTTTCTAAAACATCAAGAAATAGTTTAGATATTCTATTCTTCTCGGATAGGGACGAATAAATGGAGGTCCCGTCTCCTGCAGGGTAAGGGGTAAGAAACGTTAACTTCCCACCCATCCCTCCCTTGGGGTGGGATGGGTGGGTTGTTGTCTTGCGTTTCATACATAAGAACCAACAAGGCAATAAACCAAGCACTCTGGTATATCGGAGTAGTTGTTCTTTGGCCAGCTGTAGTGATAAAGAGAGAACAAGTTAGTACCAAATCATTCACAACTTCCTGCTGTTTCCCTCTTCTAAGGTGGGGGGTGGCGAGGGAGGGGAGGAGAGGGGTGATAGGAGGCTTGGGGGAAGAAGGAACAGTCAGGTTGTACCAGTTCGAGTAGAGGAATCCCTATTATCCGTCCCAAACCTCTCAGAATGTTCCTATCATTACAGCAGTAAAGTCAAGACTCGAGCTTAGAGGCGCAAACAGCCGGAACTTATCCCACCCTCTGTAGCACAAAGCAACTACGAGCAATTCCACTCCCCTGCATGAGATGTTAGTCAATCGCAAGTAAACCCTCCCCCCCCCCCCGCCGCCATTTCTTCAGATTTCTCTGACAGTCCGCTGGTATCCAAGTCTCGAACCCGACCTCTAGTACAAACACACAAAGTACGTGTCGAACTTACTCACAATTCCCAGGATGGATCTGGCTTCAGTGACTTCACTCGGCGGACTTTCTCCCTGATCGTTTCTTCCGATGGTCCTAAATTCGTACAAGGCAGACTCCAGACCATCAATCTCCTTATCCAGTACATCACCCAAGTAGTTGACCCACGATGAGTTTACAAACTTTTCAACTTCCACTAACAACAACAACAACAACAACATAGAGAAATCAGTTTATTGTTCATGTAAAATGGGAGTAACTTTCTATGTGTTGCAATAGTAGGAGTATAAAAAGACAATTTAGCTGATAATGTAAACTGGCCACCGTGTATAGTCTTTGAAGCTGACGTTTCGAGAGTTGGCCCCTCGATAGTTAAGCAAATTCCTCCAGTCAGAATCTTAAAAAATGTTTAAGGTACACTGCGAAGAAGATACATACTGATGCAAGGGTGCAACTTACATTTCTGTCGGTACTGAACAAGGAATTCATGGGTGTATCCTCCACCAACATCAAACTCGTAAGTAACCTTGACTTTGTCAATTGCCGTTGGTTCAACTGTGGGAGCTTTGGGCTTAGCAGGTGCTGTGGATGAAAAATATAAATAAGATTAATGCGTTCATCATCGTGCAAGCGCAGTCAACTCTCCGCTCACGGACACGTAAGCGGACAGTTCTACTTACGGACAATTTAAATGACTCTCAATCAAACTCTGTATTTACACAGCAAGGTTGTAGCTAAGAAATTACGCTGCCGGCTGAAATTTCAAGCGAGGTGGCGTAAAGTTGATGAACGATTGTAAGTGTGTAACCTCGGAGTGCTCGCTGAGCTTTACCAGGCGGTTGCCTGCCAAAATGTAGCCGGCAATCGCTGATTTTTCATCCGGCGAATTTCGCCGACAGCCGGCGATTAGGGACAACCCTGCACAGCGGACACTCTCTTGTGAAAGGACGCAGACACTTGTGATATAGAAAATCGGATTTTTTGCTTATTTGAGCGCTCTCCTCGTGAGCGGACACCCCATCGATAATAATGAACTCTAGGTAATAAAATTTGTCTTGAAGTTTCAAATCAACCTTATGACAGAGCAACACAACTATGAGGATCAGTTTTGTGAAACCTCCATTTCTCCGCGAGAAAGCAAGCTCTCCGTTCGTTTGACTTTAACAAGAGTCTGACATAATACTCTTCCGTATAAACGGAAATCCACCTCCTTTTCTTTGGCGTCCGCTGAGCGAAATAATTTTCGCAGACGGTCAGTTCTTCTGACGGACACTTTTTCCAATTCCCGAGAGTGTCCGCTGTAATCGAAATAATTTTCCAAATTTGTCGTGACTTACCAGAAACTTTGACTGTTTTAGTGGGTATTCTCACACTTTCACCGTAACCCAGTTCGGTTTTGGCTTGTATTTCTACAACATAGTTTGTCAGTTCTTCTTGCTTTACTTCCTTGCCAGTAAGGTACCTCCTCTCCGAAGCTTCTAGCTCGGTCATCTCCACTGGCGTATCTTTAGGCTCTGAACCCTCGTATTTAGCAGATCCCGTTCGGTAATTTGTAATGATTCCATTGGGTTCTACAGGTGGTTCCCACGTGACCAGGATGTACAACGCAAATGAGTACACTTTCACATCTGACGGGGGTCCAGGGACTAAAAATTAAACACACGCCAAGTTGCAACATAAGGGAAAAAACAGTGAGTTTTTAGTATTAGAAGTGGGTGCAGTAAAAACAAGGGAAAAGGGGTGCAACTATTCCGTGAGCGGACCGACATCATAACCCTTGTAATGAACGCCTGGATTGAGTACCTGCTCAAATGCGATTGGACGCGGGGAACAAAACAGCAATTTCAATGCCTCTATAGACCTCCCAAGAACCCCCATTTGTAAAACCGCTGCATTGCATTTGCCTAAATTGACTTCAGTCTAATCTGACATCACTTTTTTATTCGATGATCTTAAGGACGCTAAAATTAAATACATTTCCTAGTTCTGTTTCCTCATTCCAAATTCCCGCTCAAATATATGTTCACTGCGCAGGCGCGCATATGCGGTATAAACAAATAGCCCATTTCCGAATTACCCTTGGCCTCATTTTCAAAACGAGTCCTCGTGCTCATCCTTTCATATGATAATAAGTTTTCATTCACATACATATTAAACTCATTTTCACAAGAATGGTTGAGCACCAGGCCTCGTTTTGAAAAAGAGGCCAAGGGTAATTCGGAAATGGGCTATTAAGCTACTGCAAGATAACTTAAACGTACCATCCTGCAAAGAGGAAAAATATGTTTCATCACTTGCTGGGCCTTCCCCTCCGCTGTTGAAAGCCTTTATTGCTACTGTGTAAGAGGTGTAAGGTTTCAGGTCTAAGACTGTCGTTGAAGAGGTAGTTCGCCCCTTTACATCGGTAGAGTTCGCATAGCTTGGAATGGCTCGTCTTCTTCTCCTTGCATTCGCCAAAAGGCTCGCGCCCCAGTAAAAAATCTGCAAATTTTACACACAAGAAAAGATAAGAGACCTTCAGAGATTATCAGTGGAACTTTAGTTAGAAGTTCCTCGACTCCGACGACTCGAGATTCGAAACACGACCCTAGTTACTTTCTCCACGGAAATGCAATTATCGAGGCTTAAGTAGAGTTTACAAATATTTAGAACTATTCGCTGTTTGAAACATCATCAAATCAAGATACAAAGAACTTGACCCGCGATTAACTTTTTCACAGCCAAGAAAATCAAACCTCGCAACTAATCTGCGATTCTCGATTTTCTTAACGATCGAGGATGGGGCCTCCAAGTCGACACTATCAAGTTACGTTTAAACAATACAGTACGTCTGTCCGTCTATGAATCTGTATTTAAATTGTTTAAATTTGTTTTAATCTATCCACATTATCGCCTTCGTTCCGACTGTCACATATAGAAATGTTGGTTTTGAGTCTGTAAAGTAGTTTGTTCCCGGCTTTCAGTTGGAGAAACCGAAGCGAAATAGTGAACGGCGCGAAAAATTCAGATACGAGTCGTTACGCGACCCGACCCAGACCTCTCTCCCTTTTCTTACTTCTCCGCTTCAATCGCTCGCGCACTAACGCGCTTCGTTTTAAAAACAAAACGCCTGGACCAGGCTAACTGTAAGTTAAGTCCCTTACCCTATATCCATCGACACTTCCTCTGGCCGGGGCATCAACAGGCTGCCATGAAAGCTCCACACTGCGCGCTTGTATTTTCCCCACTTTCACATCTTTCGGTTGGCTTTGAGGTGGATCTTGGCCAGAACGGGATCGTTCGATGGCACTGAAGGGTCCTGGGCCCAAATTGTTCCCGGCGCGAATCCTAAACTCCCAAAGCTCATAGTACCCAGGATTGTCGATTTTAAAGGAGGACGCTTCAGCGGGGATTCTGGTGTCTTGCCATTTGTCAGGAGCATCTTCATTCGCCGTTTCTTCGACTTTTTTGTACTCCAAGAAATAGTAAAATCCAGGTCCGTTCCAGTACACCTTTGGCATTTTCTGCCAAATCAAAATTAATTCTTCTATTCAATTCAAATGAAAATTGGTGCAAATTCTACAATAGAGCGTTTTCCGATCGAGTGTCGTCAAACTAAAACCAAAGTTATCGCAGCAGCCAATCAGAAGAAAGGATAATACGTCCAAGAGCCAATGAGAACTCAACTTAAAGATCATCAAATGGCAGAAAGCGCGGGAAAACGCGGGCGACCAAGTCGTGACTGGTTTTAGTTTTGCATTTGATTGGTCGAGAAAGTGGCGCGAGTTTCCTGGACCAATTACAGAGCGAAGTAAAGCAATACCAAAGCAATCCAGGATTAATTTCAAGTCACGTGGTGAGCTTCGGCCAATCAAAAGGTACTTACCGTCCAAGCAATATCAAGTTCACTAGCCCTCTTTGGCACTCCACGCAAGTTCTCTGGGAATTTCTCTGGAGCTGTAAGGAAAGCAGGCAGAAGTCACGAATAAGCTTTGTGTTCGAAAAATCTCGAGTTTTCCTTCTCCCTAGTTTTGTTTCCTTTAACGGATTTCTATGGAAGTTCCAATTTCTTTCGCTTATTTTGCGAGACAGAGGTGGTTCCTACGAAATGCAGGAAATTTGGGCACGGGCACCCAAAAATGATCCCCTCGCGCAAGCATTGCGTTTGACCGCTTTGTTCGCACACAGAAACACAAACACACCTAACTGAGATGTTCTACAAATTCCAGGCTCTGTGGATAAACTAGGACGACTTGGGCCAAAACTGTTTACAGCTCTCATACGGAAACGCAGAGTCGACCAGCCCGTAAGGTTAAGCGTGAGGGATGTTGCATTTGGGTTTGTCTCATTGTAGATGAGATAAAACACATCCGGTTCATGGTTCGATTCCTGTTCAATCAAGAAGTGCAAAATGGGAGCATCATCGGAGGGTAAGGTAGTCCATTCAAGTACTGTTGTCCGATTGATGCGGACCGACATCATAACCCTTGTAATGAACGCCTGGATTGAGTACCTGCTCAAATGCGATTGGACGCGGGGAACAAAACAGCTATTTCAATGCCTCTATAGACCTCCCAAGAACCCCCATTTGTAAAACCGCTGCATTGCATTTGCCTAAATTGACTTCAGTCTAATCTGACATCACTTTTTTATTCGATGATCTTAAGGACGCTAAAATTAAATACATTTCCTTGTTCTGTTTCCTCATTCCAAATTCCCGCTCAAATATATGTTCACTGCGCAGGCGCGCATATGCGGTATAAACAAATAGCCCATTTCCGAATTACCCTTGGCCTCATTTTCAAAACGAGTCCTCGTGCTCATCCTTTCATATGATAATAAGTTTTCATTCACATACATATTAAACTCATTTTCACAAGAATGGTTGAGCACCAGGCCTCGTTTTGAAAAAGAGGCCAAGGGTAATTCGGAAATGGGCTATTAAGCTACTGCAAGATAACTTAAACGTACCATCCTGCAAAGAGGAAAAATATGTTTCATCACTTGCTGGGCCTTCCCCTCCGCTGTTGAAAGCCTTTATTGCTACTGTGTAAGAGGTGTAAGGTTTCAGGTCTAAGACTGTCGTTGAAGAGGTAGTTCGCCCCTTTACATCGGTAGAGTTCGCATAGCTTGGAATGGCTCGTCTTCTCCTTGCATTCGCCAAAAGGCTCGTGCCCCAGTAAAAAATCTGCACATTTTACACACAAGAAAAGATAAGAGACCTTCAGAGATTATCAGTGGAACTTTAGTTAGAAGTTCCTCGACTCCGACGACTCGAGATTCGAAACACGACCCTGGGTACTTTCTCCACGGAAATGCAATTATCGAGGCTTAAGTAGAGTTTACAAATATTTAGAGCTATTCGCTGTTTGAAACATCATCAAATCAAGATACAAAGAACTTGACCCGCGATTAACTTTTTCACAGCCAAGAAAATCAAACCTCGCAACTAATCTGCGATTCTCGATTTTCTTAACGATCGAGGATGGGGCCTCCAAGTCGACACTATCAAGTTACGTTTAAACAATACAGTACATCTGTCCGTCTATGAATCTGTATTTAAATTGTTTAAATTTGTTTTAATCTATCCACATTATCGCCTTCGTTCCGACTGTCACATATAGAAATGTTGGTTTTGAGTCTGTAAAGTAGTTTCTTCCCGGCTTTCAGTTGGAGAAACCGAAGCGAAATAGTGAACGGCGCGAAAAATTCAGATACGAGTCGTTACGCGACCCGACCCAGACCTCTCTCCCTTTTCTTACTTCTCCGCTTCAATCGCTCGCGCACTAACGCGCTTCGTTTTACAAACAAAACGCCTGGACCAGGCTAACTGTAAGTTAAGTCCCGTACCCTATATCCATCGACACTTCCTCTGGCCGGGGCATCAACAGGCTGCCATGAAAGCTCCACACTGCGCGCTTGTATTTTCCCCACTTTCACATCTTTCGGTTGGCTTTGAGGTGGATCTTGGCCAGAACGGGATCGTTCGATGGCACTGAAGGGTCCTGGGCCCAAATTGTTCCCGGCGCGAATCCTAAACTCCCAAAGCTCATAGTACCCAGGATTGTCGATTTTAAAGGAGGACGCTTCAACGGGGATTCTGGTGTCTTGCCATTTGTCAGGAGCATCTTCATTCGCCGTTTCTTCGACTTTTTTGTACTCCAAGAAATAGTAAAATCCGGGTCCGTTCCAGTACACCTTTGGCATTTTCTGCCAAATTAAAATTAATTCTTCTATTCAATTCAAATGAAAATTGGTGCAAATTCTACAATAGAGCGTTTTCCGATCGAGTGTCGTCAAACTAAAACCAAAGTTATCACAGCAGCCAATCAGAAGGAAGGAAAATACGTCCAAGAGCCAATAAGAACTCAAATTAAAGATGATCAAATGGCCGAAAGCGCGGGAAAACGCGGGCGACCAAGTCGCGCCTGGTTTTAGTTTTGCATTTGATTTGTTGAGAAAGTGGCGCGAGTTTCCTGGACCAATCACAGAGCGAAGTAAAGCAATACCAAAGCAATCCAGGATTATTTTCAAGTCACGTGGTGAGCTTCGGCCAATCAAAAGGTACTTACCGTCCAACCAATATCAAGTTCACTAGCCCCCTTTGGTACTCCACGCAAGTTCTCTGGGAATTTCTCTGGAGCTGTAAGGAAAGCAGGAAGAAGTCACGAATAAGCGTTGTGTTCGAAAACTCTCGAGTTTTTCTTCTCCCTAGTTTTGTTTCCTTTTACGGATTTCTATGGAAGTTCCGATTTCTTTCGCTTATTTTGCGAGACAGAGGTGGTTCCTACGAAATGCAGGAAATTGGCGCACGGGCACCCAAAAATGATCCCCTCGCGCAAGCATTGCGTTTGACCGCTTTTTTCGCACACAGAAACACAAACACACCTAACTGAGATGTTCTACAAATTCCAGCCTCTGTGGAGAAACTAGGACGACTTGGGCCAAAACTGTTTACAGCTCTCATGCGGAAACGCAGAGTCGACCAGCCGGTAAGGTTAAGCGTGAGGGATGTTGCATTTGGGTTTGTCTCCTTGTGGATGAGATAAAACACATCCGGTTCATGGTTCGATTCCTGTTCAATCAAGAAGTGCAAAATGGGAGCATCATCGGAGGGTACGGTAGTCCATTCAAGTACTGTTGTCCGATTGATGCACGTTTTCTCGTTTATCTTGAGGTTCGTTGGAGGGAACGGAACTCCTAGAGGGAATAAAAAAGGAGATGCTGTTAATCACTGCAGATAAGTTAGTGATTAAAAGTTGACCTAATTAACAACTTGAGGACTGCGACTTATTTCTCTCTTACTTCTATTTCTACTTCCAGATCTGTGAATAAATACCTCCGACAAACCGTGTTCGAGTATCCCCAATCGGAACGAAACAATCTTCAAAAAGCTCAAATACCCGTGGGGGGTGGGAGGGGGGAACGTTGAAACTTTGAATCACTCGATGCATTGATGAGAACAAACCTTTAATATTAACTTCAGCTGACGCCTTGTCTTCCGATTTCCTAGGTTCAGGCGTGTAAGCGACACAGGTGTAAATGCCAGCGTCGTCAACACTTATATCAGAGATTTTTAAAACGTTTTCTCCTTCTAACCACTCTATCTTTGAGTTGTACTTAACAACTGCATCATCTCTTTTCCAGTAATAGTTTAGTTCCAGTCTTGAATCGGCCTCTGCTCGGCAACGAAGGTCGATGTTGACGCGCTCTGGAACAACTTTGTCCTCTGGTTTAACTGTAATTCGCGTTTTTTCTGTGCCAAAGAAAACAACAGATAAACGCTTTAACTTACATGAGTGACCAAGACAGAATTTCTCCTTACAATATCAATACAATATTAAGCAGACAAGTGATGAGAATAGAGAAAGCATCACTTAGGGGATTATTAGTTGATCCAATACTAAATTCTTAAAACTAATATCGTAAGATCTATAGAGTAATAAGGTTAATCCAACAGAACCAAAAAATACTTTAATTCTTTCTCTGGACGGGTTGTTCCCGTCAAGATTGCGTGAGAGATTCCTTTCCAAACTTCCCTATCAAAAATCTTTCTTGAAAAAGAAAATAATTTATCCTTCCTGTTTAAGTATATAAAGCTTTTTCCAGCCTTCAAAGGGATTAAATCAGCAGTGGCAAGTTGCCAAGGACTTGCCACGCTTTTTACTTCAATGACTAATCCCTAACTTCCACTTTATTGATCGACCACTTCCTGATTTGTGGAAGTGAGGCAGCGCGGTTGGAGAGTACATGTAAGTATTCCCCGGTTAATGTTCGAACATACACTTCTGCAACTCATGCTTGTAATTCACGCGTGTAATTTGAATGTGTAATTCAGCTACCGCACCGCACCACTCCACTATAAGCATATGAAAGTGTGCACAATTCCCACGAAAACACGCTTGATACACATGTAATCCGTGGGGCAATATTTGTGAGCGATCCTACAGCAACAACAACAACAACAACAACCTTTATTTATGTGTCAAATCTAAAATAGCAGTTATACAACCACTAACTGGGGACACTAAATACTACCTAAAAATTTAAGAAATTTAAAAATAAAACAATATATATGTACAATTTAAAAATCTAACCTAAGTCTTACATAAAAGGCAGTTTTCACATTTACTATCAGTCAATTTAGAAACAAGGTCTATTCTACGTATGTTACATTTAAAAGATGATATGGATGTCAGTTCTCTTACATTTCTTGGTACAATTGCCCATACAGCAATGTCTATGCTATATTATATGAGATGTTTACCATAAACAATTGCTTCTCCTTTCTCCTCGGCCGAGTTCAAGAAGTTCGTGGCTTTACAACGATATTCGCCCTTATCATCCTCACCAACATCATTGATCAACAAGACGCCATCTGCCTGAACAGTGTAGCGTCCATCAGTTGTGATCTGTTCACCACCTCTAAACCACTCGAATGTTGGAGGAGGAGCAGCTTCTGGTTCGCATTTTAGAACGCCTTGACTATTTTTAAACAAGTAAAAGGGACCCAGTGGTTGGGAAAACGTTGGTGCTTTAGCTGAAAAGAAAAAATCCAAATCACAGTTATTTAAATGCATAAAGTTGTTTGAATTAACATTTTGATCCTCTATGTTTGACTAGCAACCCTGAATCACGCATAAGGTCACGAGGAAAATGGAAATGATCACCAACTCAACAGGCTCTTGATTGTTCACAAATTCTCCTTGTCAGCACCTTGCAAAATGCATACAATATTGTATCGAGAATAAGCATTCTGATGTTAGGATGTCAATGATAAAAACTTCAGTTACTCACCGCGGATATAGATCCAAGTGGATGATACAATCATTCCATGCTTGTTTTCCGCAACACACTGGTAAACACCATCTTCCTGCATTCTAGCATTTTGGATCCTCAACTTGTCGTTTTCTATTACGACATGTTGACTGTGGAAGTCAAGATAGGGAATTAACTGACTTTTTTTTCCCAGCAATCTGATCACTTCTTCATAAGAGAAGAGTCCAGTTCTATGCCTTAGGGCAAAAAAAAAAAAAAAAAAAAAAGCCCTAGCAGAATGTCACCCACATTGCCAATTCGCATTGAAACAAAACAGAGAGTTACACAATAGGCTGCTATGATGGGAATTAAATGTGGCAGTGCTATCACTGAGACACAATATGAGCCCTTATTGGATATGGGCATTTGCTGGTATAGGGGGGTGCTTAATGGGATGAGGGTGCCTACTAAATAGGGGTGCAAACTCAAGCAGGGCACAAACCAGAGAGAAGGCACTTATTGTAATGGGGGCACTGATCAAATCACTGCAGTATTCTCCATGCACATAACTTATGTGCATGTAAGAAAGGCTCCACCTCTAGACAGTACATGTTTGAGTACAAAAGCCACCATCTCAGCTAGTGTTTACTTACTCTGATGAGGGAATTATCTTTCCATCTTTGTACCACTTGAAAGATGGCACAGGATCAGCATATACATTACAATGCAATGAGCCATTCCCTCGAATGTCTACCTCCAACTTCGAAACAGGAGCTTTCTCCCACCGTGGAGCGACTAGCCAGATAAGGAAGAAAATTATTCTTTAGCTTATTCATTTATTCATTTGGTAAGGAATTCCAAACCTTTGGACCTCGGTGCATGATTGTAAACTTCTTGATATTAGTTCTGCAATAGTGTGTAGAGCAGTTTCTATCATTCTGAGTATCGTGTGCATGAATTTGATGATGAGTTGAAAAGAGAGTACGTCCCTTAAAATCTCTAAATTGTACTAAACATCAAATTGTTCAACTCTTAGATCTACATTTTAATTTTCTTCTAATTGAAGACAAACATTTCCTAGTCGGTACAGTCGAACCTTGATTATCCAGACTCGTTGGGACTTTGGTAAACAGTCCAGATAATCGCGAGTCCATATATTTGAAAATATGAATGTTAATGAAACAACAATGTAAAAAAAAAGAAATAAAAAAAACACACTTTAAATCCGAAAAGTCTGCTTCAATGACTCTCCAAGCGCTCGATCTTTTGAAAGCGGAGGAGGTATTGCACTGTTTTAAACGCACTTTTCCTGACCTTAAAACAAAATCTCTGAATTTTTTTACCTCATAACATTTGAAGATCGAAGCTCATAAATAATCATGAAAAAACGGGACCAAGGAAAAAGTCTGGATAATCGAGGTCCGGATAATCAAGGTTTAATTGCACACATAATTATAAGCCCTAAGAATTCAATGTTCATTGAGATTAAAAAAAGTTCAAGTTCATACTCAAGTGACCCATCTAATCTAAGCTCGCCCCTGTTTCCTTAGCATAAAGCGACTAGGAGTATCACAGGATAAGAGAGTACATGTCAAAAGCATTAGGAATTAAGGAGGTTATTATGATTGGAATACATAAAACAAGCTACAAGGAAAGCATAAAATTAAACGTTATAAATATCAAGGATATTAAAATTGAGATCTAGGAGTAAAAATACTGATTGAACACCTGAGGGGGGGGGGGGGGGTGGTGGTCTTAAAATTCTCAATTGAAAGTAATGCTCTCAACCCCCACTATAGTTACATGTTTAGTTGCACCTACAAGACATGTCTGTTAACAAAGAAAAAGTCTTTTGTTGCTTATAATATTCTGGTATGAAGTCGAGGTATTTACACATTCCTCTACACAGAAATCTTTCATGAGCAGAAAGGGACACTTTTGAAAGTGAAAATTGGACTTTTGTTTTGTTTATGCTCTATCATAAGAAGACACTCACTACACAATAATTGAATTTTGCACTGAAATTTGTCTTTAAATTGCAAATCAACAAAAATACCACCTCTGACAAAACACAACAGTGGGAACTGGTTTTATCAAATTTCCATATTGTCTCCATAGGGCAAACTGTCTATTTATTTGATATTATCAATAGTCTAGTATAACATTGGTAGTTCCACATTATGGCCATATTCGTCATGGTGGACATCCAATTCCTGAGGGTGTCCCCTAGCAAAAGAGTTGACTGTACAATCAAACATACATGTACCATGTGCATCACCATGCTTACCTTCAACAATCAGATTTATTTTGTGACTCAGAGGGTTCCCACTGTTCATTGAATTCATTGCCTCGCATGAGTACTCTGTTGATTCATGTTTGTCTTCCTTTACGTCCATGATAATCAACTGCCGTCCAAAGAACAAGTCTGGGATGTCATAGTTATTTTGCCCACTTGTAATCGGCTGACCATCTCTCTTCCAGGTTATTTTTGGAGCTGGCCTGGAAGTTTTCAAAGATAAAGTATTGAGTATTAAAAATAGTAAGTCAAAGTTGTTTTTACCCTTAAAGTAATGAGATCTGATTGTTACTTGTAATATTTTTCGCCTCTCTAACTGTTATGCATTACTTTGTAAATAATTTCTAACTGATGAGTTTGAGTATTGTCGCCACCTGTTCACTGGATAACATTTGGATATTTAATGAAGAAGTTACATATTCCATCACTTCTGGGTCTTACAGGGTTAAGAAAAAAGAACAGCATGGAAAAACTACACCAAAAAGAGCAAACAAATCATGGACAATCATATCAGAATACAAGATGGATCTCCTAGTCTCTGAAGGAACAGTGGTCCAGGTTAATCAGATTACACCTTACAGCTCCCAATGTCATCAAAAACAAAGAAATCCACCAAATTACTGCTGCATGATACTTTTCATTCCAGCTTTAACCACAAAAAAAATTATAACCAATTTGAAAACTTTAACCCTGAGATAAGTGATTCACAAATTTGTCAGAAAAAAAAAACACTCAGCAAAATTACACGTACAAGGACATGTCAGTGCCAATGAGATTACAAAAAAGATTGGAAATAACTGATATCAAGATCTTTGGAGTGAAGGGGATTAAATTTTTTTTGGCAAACCATCTATAACTAGATCACCTTCCGACAGCAAGGCAGTAAAGAGTCTTGTTTCTTCCCTCAACGGCTATTTCAACCATTTTTGACAATGAATTTACTTCCCAGGAAGGTGTTCTTTGCGTCTCAGGGTCACCTAATATCAAACATAAAAGAAATAAATACAATTATCAACATAACAACACAAGTAAGACCTACACACGTATATGAACACATAAATGTATACTTAATGATAGAAACTATAACAGTGATGATAATAACAATAACAAAAACAACAGTCATGTGAATGCTGATGTATCCAGAAAATGACACAGGCATTCTCAGAGAAAAAAAGAATACTAAGTGCTCCCAATAAGAATGAAACCTACATGTACTGTGACCTTCTAATTGATACTTCGGATACTACCACCAAGCTACTCTTTGGAAGACCCAGAGCAGGCTAAACTGCTTATTTCTTTTTCAATCATACGCTTTGAAAATTCATCCATTTATTGCTTTATATTTTGGTATAAATTAGCTTTAATATAGTTTATGTATTAGTTGATGCAGCAATTTGGTTGTAACATAAGAAAAAAAATACATGTACAGTACTGGCTTCAGGAATAACAGCATTGCATATATGTTTCATACATTTAAATCCACCATATTGCAGGCAAGTTACACAAAAAAAATTATCATGTGCATGTCACATGGAAGTAAATACACTAAAATACATGTAAAAAATTACATGCAAATTCTTCACAGTGAATGCAAAATTTTACTCCCAGCATTCCATGTGAAAGAGGGCAGAGTATTTACTGTTATAGTTGGACATAAATTACTAGCACACATACTGCACACATAAATATGCCATCTTGCACATATTTTACATGTGTGCAGGTGCTGCTATTCCTGCAGCCTGTACTGTATGTATGCTCATTTGAGGCAACTGGGTTTGTAAACAGACTAGTTTAAAAACATATCTGCTCTTCCACCAAGATACTGCCAGCTCCATAGTAGGCTGGGGGACACACTTTGTACATGCCAATAGAGCACTGCGAGCATAGATAAAATTAAAAAAATTTCAAAATATTTTAATAACTATTTTCACCTGGACTGCTTCTAGTCACAATCAGAAAGCCAGATTGGTAGATGGTATCTGCTGCAACAATGGTACAAGCAATTCCTTTCAATCCTGAGATTTTGTCCACATCAGCTTGGGTAACAAACATGATGTGCAGCGTACCAAGTGGGGTAATGGCTATATGTTCATCTCTGTTCAGCTGGATGTTTTCCTTATTTGCCCAAGTATAAGAAGCACCATAACTGCCACCATGTGGCGGGCAATAAAATGAAAAAGGATCTCCAAGATTCACTGTCTGTGCAATGCTTGTTTTAGAGACAAAATCTTCAACATCTAAAGGAAATGAATATTAACATAAATTCCAAAATTAACAGATCCACAAAACAGTGCTGAACATTTAAATTCATGATAACAATTGTTCAAAATACCAACTTCAAGTTGTTTTGTGCAAGAGTAACCATTTTCTCAAAAATTCATGTCTGGCAAACTGCATGATAACCAAGAAACAGGAGAGTCCAAGCTAGAATTAGTTTTAGTTTTAAATACAACACCAGCTGTAACAAACTTTCAGAAGGTCTCATCAGAGGGTTCTTACTTACACTCTTAACATTAATTTTTGAAGTGTAAAGTTGACAAAATAAGAGCAACAGTTAATTTATGTCACATCAGCACTTTTCCAGGGATTTCATTAGAAGCCAGCAACTGGCGAACTCCAGCGGCCACTCTCCACTATCACCATTTCACCTCAGTTTTTACATGTTTGTTGGAAAATATTCTATATATTCTAAAGGCAAGTTTTTTGCAGATATTTTCTGGGTGTTGGGTGTTGGGTGATTTTTGTAACAAGTTCTAACAATTCAATCAACAACATGATTGGTTCACTGTGCACTGTGTTGAATGGACAGAAGAGAAAGACTGGTGACAAATCTACCTTGGTAACTGCTGCACTATCTTCCACCTACTTGTTTTCCAACATATGTCTACATCCGCAATTAATGAAATCCCTGCTATTCAGGAGACCTCTTAAATTCATTTGTCAGTTTGACTAAACTTTTTAGTCAGGACCTCAATCAGATGCTTGGGCCTCGGCAAGACAGTCCTCCCCTCCTTCCAGCTATATCTTTTAATGAGCAGTTTTACCCTGTCACACATTTGAGGCTGACAATTAATTAAGGTCCACCACCTGAGAAAATATCTGTCACTTACATGTTACTGCGACTTGCACCTTTCTACTGAATGTTTCTTTGTTGGCAGTGGTGTCCTTGACAAAACATTGGTAGTTTCCACTATTCTCAGCTTCCAGAAAACTTCCAGTTAATGAACCATCAGCACCAAGTGTGTACTTGGCACTTGGAAAAGTAATTTCAGTTTCATTGTGCTTCCAACTCCACTCTAGTGGGTTGTCACCCTGCGCATCACATGGGAGTCTGAAGCCCCAGTTCTTAGAAGCATCAAACTTTTTGCCAGACTTAACTTCTTCTGGCTTTATCAAATTCCCATCCAAGAAATCTACAATTCTAGGAGGGGCAGATTGTGGCTGTGAAACACCTTGACCTGGAAAAATAAAAACACCCAAAATTAGTTCACAAAGATGTGATTTAAGACCAAAAAAGTTATCTTCATCAAGTAACATTTGTGACCAGGCACAGGATTTCATACACTTTACAGTTAAACAGAACATTCCGTTTACTATTCGTTTGTTATCCGTTTAAAACAGATCATCAAAGCATTTAAACGCTTTGCTCACCTGTTTAACGTTATCAACAAAACGTTTAAACGGTTAATCTATCCGTTTAAAAAAAAAATCCATCCATTTAATGGTTGGCCTATCCATTTAACGGTTACTTGCATCCATTTAACGTTTTTGAAGAGCAACAGTATAAAACAGTCCCAAGAAGCATCGTTGAAAATCAATCGCGCTTCGATCGAGCGGCTATGTTGGTCTTTGCTTCAACTTCCCATTTGCAACTCTCTGGTATTAGAAGGTCTTCGATTAGAAGAATTCTCAATAGAGATATTGAGACATGAGAGCTCACATTACCTCACGAAAACAGATGTTCGTTAATTAACACAAGGAGAGCGAGATTTGTTTTCATGATTATGGAAATTTATTTCGATGGACGTGTACAGCAAAAATTTACCAAAATTGGTGGCTATCGGGTTTCTCATCTTTTATTTCCATTGATTGAAAGGAAACAGAAATTGCTTTATAAAAGCTATAATTACACTTTACTTTATGAAATCAAACACTAGATGAAACATGAGCAAAAGAAAGTTGCATATGCAAAATTGTTTCGATGGTTAACCGACGGTGAAATCTACAAATCTCGAAAATTTGGGCTAGACAATGGTTCTCAGCTTCTAGCTGAGTGTTTTTCTAAACATAATTTTTTCGAAACAGCAAATTCAAAGGAAACATAGATATATTCGCGTATAAGCCGAGATATTGCATGCAGGAGTAAATAGCAAAACAAGTTGAAGTTGGTCATTGACTTAAAAAAATATGTGGTTGCTTCCAACGGAGTGGTTTGTTGTTTTCAGAGCATAGTAAAAGTGGCTAACTGTTCGTCCTCAGCGTCGGTGTGGAATTCGTCATCCATCTCCTCCTCACCTGCTAGTTCTGCCATTTATTCGGAGTAGATTGCTTCACCTTCCAAGCTGTCTAGAGTATCAGAGATTTTGCAGGTTCTGAACGAGTGTATACACCAAATGCAAATATGGTGTCCAATTTGAATTGCCATTGTTGTGGACTGACTAGCCTCGTCTTCACGTGGAAACACAAAAGGATTATTACATGTGTGAGAGGCTAGTCAGTCCAGAAAAATGGCAATTCAAATTGGATGCCATATTTGCATTCGGTGTATAGAGCTTGCGAAAGTGTTTTAAAAATTTCGAAACTGACCAATCAGAATTGCCCATTCCCACACTTGGTAAACAAACTCGTCACGATCGATCGTCACCTGCTACAGTGTTGAAATTTGCGATCACGTAAAAAGAAAACTTATCTTGGCTTCCCTACTCTGTAACCCAATCAAGTAATCTCTCATCCAGCCTCAGATATTTCCGAGTGTAACGGCCCGTCGTTGTGCGTTTCGCTGACATCTCAAGCTCTCCATTAAAGAGGTTCTCTTGATCTTTCCTCTAGGACTCACTGATGACTTAGGCCTAGTTTATACGTCGCCCTTCAGTCGAGTTTAATTCAGACGAATTTGATTCCATTAAATTTGTCGTTCCGTCGACATAAATCGTGGCGTGGTTTTACGCGTCGAAATCAATACGGTCGAATTGAATTCTCTTCCCAAATGCAGTGTCTCTGGTCAGAGGTGTCACTCGAAAAGCTCGCCCCGGGTCGCTGCGGGCTCGCCCCGGGTCGCTGCGGGCTCGCCAAAATAAATTCAGAAAATGTATGCATTTCATTCGACGCGACGCTAGTGCAACACTAAAACTGAAGACGCGTTATCGATATGTTATCTGTCTTACCAAGACAAATTGAATTCGCTTTAGACATCGTGCTATCGTCGAATTTAATTGCTTGTGGGACCTTGAATTAAATTCGTCTGAATCAAATTCGACTGTAGCACGACGTATAAACTAGGCCTTACTCTCTGGTTTACTCGGAATGTATTTTCGACATCAATACTGCATTAAAACTCTTTTCTGTTTTGAAACTTTTGCATTCATTTCAGTTTGCTTGAGAATGGAATTCTTTGAACGTGGTCTCGGCTTATAGCCGAGTATTTTCAATTTACATGTTTTAAGAAGCTTCCCGATTAAAACAGACCGAAGTTTAGGGTCTCGGCTTATAGCCCAGATCGGATTATAGATGAATAAATATGGTACGTTATAATCCATTACTTAACATTTTTCACTTGATTGTGCGATTTCATTTCGGTCAATACGAAGAAGAAACAATGAAGGAACATGAAAAAAAAGACTTTGCTTCTCATTTCTAATTTGTTTTTCTGTCAAGAATGTTCAGTCCACATGGTATGATTGACAAATTGCTTGCTCTGCTTATATTTTATGCAAATTTTCAAACGCATTGCAAGCTCTCCAGAGCGAGACACTCTCCGCTCGCTTCACTCGCCAGTGGATAGCTTAATTGCAGACTAGTAATTTAATTTTACTTCGTTTTCTATTGGTGTCAGTCAAATATAATATTAGCATGAAACATCAGTCGCAAGAACAATTTGTACAATTGTTCGCAACAGTTTCTGATCAATATGTGCATGGCTTCCCGCTGTTCTTTAGCCCTCCTGATTATGATCCGTTCAAGGTTTTTGTCCATCCGTTTAACGTTTTAAACTATATCCATTAATAGTTTCTGTTTAACCGTTTAACACTTTAAGCTATCCGTTTATTTTTTTCTTGGCTGTTCAACGGTTTATGGAATCTGTTTTTGGACTTAGCTAAACCCTTTAACGCTTTGGACTATCCGTTTAAATGGATATGCAAACCATTTAAATGCTCTTAGCACCGGTTTACTATCTGTTTACAAACCGTTTATTTTCACCCATTTAACCAAAAAGCGTTAGTGTACGAAATCCTGTGCCCGGTCACATTTTTAAAGCTACTGCAAATAGCTTCCTTTTTTCTGTGTTGCCTTACAAAAAAAATCCTTGACATATATCTTATTAACCAAGCGCGAGGGCCGTACTGGGAGAATATTGGCCTGAGGTCTTGACAGTACGGACCAAGCGCAGCGAGGTCCATACAAAAAAGACTGAGGGCCGATATTCTTCCAGTACAGTCCCGAGCAAGCTTGGTTAATAAGAGATTTATTATACGACTGAAGTTCAAAGGAACACAGGTGCCGTATCATTTGGGACCATTCGGGACAGTGCCCGGTCCAATACTGAGAGAATATTGACCGCCAATAGAGCATTTTGATTGGTTGATTTTAGTTATTGGCCCTCTGACTGCCCGAGTCGTGTAATAAATCCTGGTATTGTATATAGGTAAGAGCAACCATGCCGTAAGAGCTAACTAAACCTAATTCAATAGTAAAACTGTACAATCAAAATTCTGATTATCTGAACCTTGATTATCTGAGTTTTTTGATTAACCAGACTTGCTTCTTTGAAACTTTTTTCCGTTAAAGAACATCACTTGGTAACATTCAATATTCATGAAAACTTTTTCCTGTCAATCAAAGTACATGTAATGAAACACAAATCTGCACATTGTCAAGTTTAATGCACAGTAACTATACATTGTACTTAAAGTTAGCACTTTAAACAAAGTGATTTGAGAATGTTCCTTCATTCTTGCTTAATAATGATTAAATGATACATATATTATTAGCTTTCAGTTTTAAAAGACCTGTAGCTCACTAATATTCATATTTTTTCATTATCTAGAGACTAAATTAACCCCACTACCCAGCCCTGACCCTGCAAGGTTTGACTGCACCCAACCATTCTAGACACCCAACCATTCTACTGCACCCAACCATTCTACTGCACCCAACCATTCTACTGCACCCAACCATTCTACTGCACCCAACCATTCTACTGCACCCAACCATTCTACTGCACCCAACCATTCTAGACACTGTTCCATATGCATCATTACAGTAATTGATAATTGGCCCATTAGAACTGGTCTCAGAAACTCATGGGGATCATCAATAATTGAGATTTTATCATACAGTCTCAAGACTGTGCTCTAAAAAAAAAATTGAAGGGATTCCACTGCTCTGAAACTGAGAAATCCAGGGTGCCCAGCAGAGGCTTTTTCTGCAAAAAACTGAGTCGCCCAAGGACAAAAATAAGGCACCAGCGGAGGGGTCACTGGGCACTGCTAGACCACAGTCCTGAGTTTGAGGTGGATCATTTGAATAAAATAACAAAAGGTGCAGGCTGTAATCTACACAAAAAAATTTATGATCCTTTATTAGTTGCAAATTTATTCAAATCAACTAAAATTACCATTTATCAGAGTCGCAATGCTTGACATCCAAAGTAATAGACCCAAATGCCGCATCGTGAAGACTTGTGCCTAGGAGGAAAAATAGCATTCTTTGAATCATCATTTACATGTACAATACATTTCGGACTCAACACGACAGAGTTCACACTTAAACTCCAAAGATCTGATTGCAAATTCCACTCTCTAACTGCAATACATTTCTTGGTAAGTCACAAGCTGCCCTGATGGTCCCTGAATGGTGTCATAAATAAGAACACAGAAAGACCTGTCCTCTCCAAGAGATTTTCACAGCAAGGTGAATCAGGACCACAAGTGGTTCCTCCTTTTCAGCTAAGTTCAAATTCATTCAGGGCTTGACACTAACAGTAGCCCACTAGCCACAGACTTGTAGAAATTCAGTTTTGGCTAGTGGTTTCCGATTTCCACCAGCCAGTTTGGCTAGTCGGTAAACAAACTGAAATTGTCATAACATCTAGGATGTCAATAGCCACTTAGCTACTAAGTTGAAAAGTTAGTGTCAAGCCCTGTTCATTATGCGAGTTTTAAAGAATAAATGTGACCTCTCACGCGAAAACGTTCCTAATGGTAGCCGTTCGAACAGTGAACGGAACGGCGAGCGAACGGGTGACGAACGGCTAGGCAAGCCGTTCGAAATGGATAATGTGAACGGATGAACGGCTAATTAAAATTTTCGAACGGATGAGGTCGAACGGATAAACGGCTAATGATAATTTTCGAACGGATGAGGTCAAACGGATGAACGGCTAATGAAAATTTTCGAACGGATGAACGGCCAATTAAAATTTTCGAACGGATGAGGTCGAACGGATGAACGGCTAATGAAAATTTTCGAATGTATGAGGTCGAATGGATGAATGGCTAATTAAAATAATTATCGAACGGATGAACGGCTAATGAATATAATAATAATTTATTTTCGAACAGATGAGATCGAACGGATAACGGCTAATGAAAATTGTCGAACGGATTAAAAACGGCTAATAAAAGTTAATTTTTCCAACGGTAGCGGTCGAACAAGTGATCGCCTGTAGAAATTATTTTGAACAGAACTGATGGTTTCGTCAAAACGAGTGCCAACACAGGTGTCCCAAGCTCTTGTCTCGAGCAAAAGCGAAGGATTATTTCAGGAAAGCGTCACGCGTTGGGTTACGCGGTGTTAAGTTATGCGAGGTATTTGACACAATCTGTGGAAAGATCACTTGAAACGAGTCGAAACTCGATCGTTTGAATAACTCGACTTCACTTTCGGCGCATTCAAATGGATTATAATTAATATTTTTACTATTGAATTCAACCGATTAAGATAAGGTACAACCAAGGAACTTGCGCGCGAAAAGCATATGATAGTTCGGAAGTTCAAGTTCAAATTTCCATAATCCCAGCTTCCCTGTCAGTCCATCAAAAATGCGTTGCCTTGGTAACTGCTAACAACTTGTGTCAATTACTGCCTTTTCACACAATCACAAAATGGAGAATTCAACGAGAGAAGAAGACGTTTCTAGTATCGTCACCAAAGTGCAACAGTTTTTACAAGTTGGGTGCGGATGTCATCGAGGGTTGAAAGGCGACCAGTGTTCGGATTACTTCAAAGCGGAAACTGTTATTAGCAACCTATACGACTGTCTCGAACTTTCTCATGCAGAACTGGACTTAGTAATCTTGGCAAACCTTCAAGCGAAACCTTCGACGAAAGACGATGTGGTCGCTATACTCCGCCAGCAACTTGCTGTTAAGACAGAAGAGTGTCGTCACCTGGTGAACAGGCTGGATGCCATGGAGGAGGCGACAACAAAAATTCTTTCCTGTCAGATGCAAATGCAGGAAAGCTTCATTAAGGTATTTACCAACCTGTGGTCTAGAGTTTTTTCTGCAGTTACTTGCGCAAATTTCTTTCAAAAAGCATGAAAGACGAAAGAACTGTTAAAGATTTGTATCAGTCAGGTGAACCAAATTATCTGTTCTACTTTACAGATGATGGAGAAAATACAAACATCTGTTTCAGAAACAGAAGATAAACTGCTGAGGAAAATGACTGTATTGGCAGACAACCTTTCCAACTTTGAGGCACACCTTGGCTCCTTGGAGGGACAATCCCAAAATAATTATTCCCTGGTAAGAGGTTCTTAGATATCAACTACTCAGGCTCCTGTTAAATAACTTTAGAAAAGAGGGCTCCCTTAATTTTCACTTATGAGTAGATGCTAGACTTAGAGCAGACTTAATGCAACACAATGACAATGCGTATTTCTCACACACCCCTGGGAGCCATGTCAAGCCAACAACCGCAAGCCTGACCTTTATTCACACAATAACAGCTATCAAATTTTACAAGTATACATGGAGTTTCAAAACATGAACTAGTTAAGAATCGAGACAAAATCTAAAATCGTTTAGAAGTGTAATGAACAACTGAAAAAACTCTTGGGTGGGTGAGTGGGAAGGTCAAGCAATAGCGGTCAACAAAAAACAACTGACCGCCTTACACATCACATGACCTTAACCCATCCCCAGGCCCCAGCGGTGTGCGGGAAAAACATTTTCCACTTATTTCGTTCCACTCAGCCAGTGGAAAATCACCCTTCTCACACACCCCTGGGAGCCATGTCAAGCCAACCACCGCAACGGCACAAAGCATAGAGTGAAAAACTAAGAGAAATAATATTTCCAAAAACAAAATCCACAAGGCTTACAGAATGGAACATAATGTGCAAGTAGCAAGCCTTGCCAAAGTCAAACAGTCTGATAAGGGCACTAGATAATGCAAAAATCAGTTCATAAGTACAAAAAAGGTTCTGAACAGCTTGGGATCACGCCTATAATTCATGAGGTTTGGTCTTGAATTGTCCTGGTAACCAGAAGCAGGGACTCCAAAGACTCCTCAATATAGTTATTCTGTGTCTTGTCGCTACGCCAACCGCCCTGCCTCTGGAACAGACGCTCAGGGACCCCAAAAGCTGCTGCGGTTGTAGCGCCTCCAGATCGCAGACTATGAATTCCATACAAGGCAGGATCTAGCCCCTCCTACCGCAGCTTGGCCTTAATCAACTCAGCTGCCCGGCTATATGACATAGGATCTATCCTAAGCTTCATTCCCTTCTTTGTGGACAACACCCGCCTGAATAGCCGCGACTTCCTGTCATGATTGCCAACCCTCAGAAACTTCTCAACCACTGCAACCGGGCAACGTGATGAATCGCTGTGAGCTATGAAAACCCACGAGCCTTGGCGAAACTGATCATTCTTCCTGTGTGAGAAATATGGCAAGATGAGAATCCTCAAACTGACGATTGTCCACAGTCAATCGACTCAGATCGTCCCAGCGAAGGAAGCCGAAGAAACCCAAAGCGAACAAAGCAGCTACCTGGATATCAGACAAAGGGCCTTGCTCGAGGCGACGGATAGCACTCTTAACATGGCTGGCTTCCAGAGGCCTCCTGCGATTTGGGGGCTTAGCAAGGATCCTTCTTCCGGCCTCCGCTACCTGCTGTATGAGCGGATGGTCACTCAGTTGCTGATAGCCACTCTTCTTATGGACCCAGCTAGCTCCATAGATAGCAGAGTTAATACAGGAGACTGAACGGTCCTGCCGGATAAGATGTACCAAATACAAGGAAAACACTGTAGGATCCGCTGGTAGGGGAGTGGCCTCACATTGGACGGCCCATGTTCGCCACGCTTCATAAGCACGGACATAAGTGCTGACTGTCTTCGGTGCTCTGTCCTGGATCAGGATCGCTGGTAGAGACTTCGCAAGATAATTCAGTCTGGGATGAGTCATAGTCTCCCCACGTAACCAGCCAGATAAGTTAACACCCTCTGGGACAGGGCTGGAAACTGAAAGAGAATGTACCGAGTAAAACACTGCGTACATCATCACCTCCATAACACTCATTAAAACATGCCCAAACAGCAAGACTTATAAGGCTTTACAAACTAGCCAACACATGCACATTGGCAACCAGCACTAGAATGATGTTCCCCTTTGGCCAACACGGCTAGGGGCTACTTTGCCAAAACAGCAAACAGAGCGCGCGAAAAAACTTTACAGACATCCACATTAACATACAGCCAGCATACACCGCTAACCAGTGTTAGCGGTACCCCTTAGGCCAACACGGCTGGGGGCGGCTCTGCCATAACGGCAACAAACTGCTAGTCACGTAGTGTTCACATTTAGCGGCTGTCAATCCAGAGCATAATCACAAACATGCTGTCTTGTTAAAACAACAACTGACCAGTCATGAGCCACATCATCTATCCAACTCCCACACGACAATGTTGGCTGGCTCAAGATCGCAAGAGCTGAAAACGAGGTCCAAAACAGACTTCATCATAGTAGTTTCACCGAGAGGAATGTTGAGCATATGCCGTCAAAACAAAGTTTGAGTGCCAGAATGGAGAAGGAAGGAACGCCCGTTGTGAAAATGCCACTAGCTGCTGATCCTGATAGGAAGATCCCTTCGTATGGTAGAATCTGCATGGACTGGCTAATGAAGGACTTCCAACTCCCACTCTTCTCCACCAGAAGTGGCCACCAACTTGCTGAACGCCACTCAGGAACTATCAAGGTGCCATTCTCCCTTCCTGCTGACATGTGCCTCAACACACGTGGAACCAGGTATGGAGGAGGAAAAAGCCAATTAACTTCATGAGACCAAGAAACTGTAAATGCATCCGCTGCCACACAACCTGGGTTATGATACCTGCTGCAGTACCCCTCCAACTGCTTCGTCTTCAGGCTAGCAAACCTATCAATGGTGTGGGGACCCCACAAGGTGTCAATGTAATCAAAGCAAGCTGGGTCTAACATATAGTCATTAGAATCCTCCAACCTCGACAGCTCGTCTGCTCTCGTGTTCTCATCTCTGCTAACCCACTCAACTGTTAAGCGCATGCCAAGTTCCCGGCACAACCTGTAAACTGCTACAGCCTCCATGTGCAGCTCCTTGATGCGGCTTCCTACTGACAAAACAATTTCTGCATTCCTGTTGTCGGTGCGATGGAGCACATCTTTACCCCTGACTTCATCTTCAAAAGATTCCAGCACACGCCTGATGGCAGTCACCTCTCTAAACGTAGAACTCTTTTCACTTTCCTCACGGGACCCAGCTGCCCCTGGCTACCTTATCACTCAACTGCACTGCAAAATCACCCCAACCTTGCCCACTTGCATCTGAGTAAGTAATAACCTCTACCTTCGGACTAGGGGACCATATAGGATAACCGCCAGTGTCAAAATTAACTTTCCAAAACTGGACTTCAGCTTGACTCTCCGGAGATATCAAGAAAGGTATGTCGCAGTGAACTGTTTGACATATGTCCCTGTAGAGTGCCCTAGTCCAGAGTCGTGCTACAGGGCCCAAGGCAAGACCCATGGAAACCAGTGAACCAGTGATGCGTGACAAGTGTCGTGCTGAAACCACAAATTTCTTAGCTATAGTATCATTCCTCAATTGTTTCAAAGCATCAACCCTCCTTGGTGGAACCTGGAAAGTTCCAGATCGCAAATCCATTATAAAGCCCAGAAGTTCACCACATTGTACTGGCTCCCACTGACTCTTCTCTTTGTTGGTGACGAAGCCACTCAACAAAACATCCCTCCTAACCTCTGCTGACAACCTGACTGCCTCACCTCGGTCCTGGTCTGCACCTGCTCCATCGTCCAGATATGTAAACAATCTGAAGCCTTTACCCCTCCAGTGTTTCACGAGTGCTCTCTGGATCTTGGTGAAGAGGTAAGGACCAGTTGATAAGCCAAATGGAAGGACCATGAATTTAAAAAACCTTAGCTGCCCCTTGTAGAATAAGGAAAATCCGAGGTATTTGCAATGCTGAGGAAATATTTCGATGTGATGATAACCACTTTTATAATCAAATTTAAAAAAACCAATCGCCTTCATGAAATAAGTCTGCTGCTGTGCAAATGTCATCGTACTTAAATTTGCATGACCTCAGGAACTGGTTGACATAACGCAAGTCCACGATTAGGCAGCGTTTTTGGGCAGAGTTCCTCACAACGCCCAGTGGGTTGCATACCACCAAGTCCTCACTTTTCACCTCAACTACAGCACCAGACAACAGTAACTTTGAAATCTCAGTGCAAATAAAAACATTATCCTCGACAGCACTGGGATGGTTCCTCAAAAATGCCTTCTGAGGAAGGGAAATAAATGGTAAGCTATAGCCTTCTTGAAGGACACGCAGCACCCACCTGCTAGCCCCAATGTTCTGCCAAAACGAGATATTCTCCCTCAATCTGCCTTTCACAACCGTGGGACAAGCAAAATCAACATTCTCGAACTCAAGATATCCTCTATATACACTCTCTTCTAGGGGGAAGTTCAGGGCATCACTGTTGACTTCCAGATGATTGGCCATTGTTCTGGTCCCATCCTGGACTTCCACTTGCGACTGATGCACGGCAATCCCGGGCTTAATGGCCGTTTCGACCGCAGCGAAAACACAACTGCCTGGGGTCACATGCCACGTTGGACGACATTCCCGCCGTTCGGAAGTTGTGGGTTTTTTCAACCACACGTTTCGACCCATCAACTCCTCGTGGTAGGAGCGACTTCTTCGGTTTCCACTTCGCTGCAGCTGCCTTTCGTTTCTCCTCCCTGAGTTGCTTGCTTTCTTTGATGGCCTTTTTTATCCGTTTTTCGTCGCCAGAATCACTAGCAAGCGGCTCGGCTGCATAACATTCCACCGTGTCCCACCCATATTTATCGGCAAGACAAATGTGCTTATTCCGTTCTAAAAGAAGTTGCTCACCTTCTTCGAGGAGCTCGGAGCTAGACTCATCATCACTCGTATTCTTAGCCCTGTCAATTTTATGCAAGACGTCACGATTAAGTTTGTACTGCTTTTTGTTTCCCTCGAAGCGAAACTCCGGCTCCGGATCGCTCAGTTTGCCATGTTTTCGAAGCTTCGCATCATCAATCTCGTTCTTCAGCTTCTTTAACTCTTTCGAATACAGTCTCTGCTGCTGCAACAGCTCCCTTGCCCAACTTGGCGGTTCCTCGGTTCGGTTTGGAGGGTCCTCGCGCTTCGGGCTTTCGTGCCTTGATCCTTGACTTGATCGACTATTACCTCGCTGACTAGGGCTTTTGTTGTATGGCTCAAGTCGCCTAACCGCCCGAGAACTCCTCTTCGAACGTCTAGTTTCCTTCGGCATGCCTTACTAATGATTCGTGACTAACTATTCGTAACAAATGTAAATAATACAAGCACTTTCGCAGAAAAAGGTCAAGCAATGGCGGTCAACAAAAAACAGCTGACCGCCTTACACATCACATGACCTTAACCCATCCCCAGGCCCCAGCGGTGTGTGAGAAAAACATTTTCCACTTATTTCGTTCCACTCAGCCAGTAGAAAATCACCCTTATTTTTCTCCTTGCTTTTCAGCTCGATGTCACGATAAACAACCAATGTGATGAGATACCGCCGTTAGACGTACCCATTGAGCCGTCTGGAGATGACATGACCAGCATTGATAAAGACCTGCTACTTAGTCTATGCGAGGAACCAGCTGACATCCCAGTTGGGCAAGCAGGAACAAGTTCGGTTTCCGAAGTCGGCGAAGAATTGATTGGTAAATGTGTGATCCCAAGGAAAGTGAAAACAGTCCAGCAGACCCTGGGAAGTGAAAATGAACGGCACTTGTGTGCTCTAAAGCTCCTACCATCTTTCTTCACCACTGAGGAACTTGCGACCAGCAATTCCGATGGTACCTATGGCAAAAAGTGTCTTGACATCGCCAAACTCAATTCACTTAAAGTTTTAGTTTTTACAAAGTGTCCCACTAGCAACAACGAGGAAAAAGAAAAGCTCTGGAAGTTCATCAAAAGTAAAATAAATTCTAAGTGTCGAGCTATCCGTAAGTTTAATACCGCGAAAGACTCACCTGATCGTTCATCCTAATAAAATTGAATACTTTTGATTGTAGTTTTGAGGAATAAGTTGGTCGTATTTCACTCCCTCCCCTAAAAAATACTGCGTCTGAGGCTAGGATGAGAAAAGCCTACATTGCGTTGGAATTCATGAGAATTAACATCATATCAGGTATTTCTGCGCGAGCGAACTGGTTGAAAGGTTGAAGATTTATTTCGGGGTCTTAGGTCTTACTTTTCGGGGTCTTAATTTTCGTAACACCCAGATGTAGTTGCTCCAGCAGTGTCTTCTCACGAAAACTGAATTAGAATAATTATTCAGTTCATTCGGTTCATTGCTAATTTTATTTTTAATGTTTTTACATGATCTCACATTTCAATAAAGTAAAACAGCATAAATAAACAAAAAGA
The DNA here is from genome assembly GCF_964205215.1 of Stylophora pistillata. NCBI lineage: Eukaryota > Metazoa > Cnidaria > Anthozoa > Scleractinia > Pocilloporidae > Stylophora > Stylophora pistillata. The sequence continues at coordinate 3,007,549 of NC_142523.1, forward strand.
AAGGGACTGAATTTAAAGAAAACCGCTCCAAAGTCTGTTTGCGTTAATTTAGATGTAGATTACACAAATATCGCTTCTTACTTATCACACCTTTGGCCAGCCATTGTCAAGTGTAAGAACAAAAGCTTTAGAAATACATATACGCATACTGAAACCGCCCATTAAGTCCACTAAAAAATTCCGAGAGAACATGTTTGTCTATCTGTCTTTAGAGAGATCTCTTGGCTTGATGCGCATTCCAAAACAACGCAAGAAACAAAAAGGAACTCTTAGTATAATTATACTCAAATCATTATGAATGCGCTAATCGGACGTTGCTTTCAAAAGAATATCAACACTATCACGAGTTTGTCAGTTCAAATCCTTTTAGCAAGCCGCCGTAAAACGCTAAGCACGTGCTACCATTGTCACTTCAAAACATGGAAGTTGAACTGAATTTCTTTCGAAGAAGATTGAAAGAAGGTTGATGTTCGATTTAGCTAGGCTTTGTTAAGCTTTTAATTGGCTTCTTCAGCTCACACATATAAAGTAAATTATCTTCAGATACGCCCGGTGCAATCTGAGTTAAGCAGTTTTCCACTAAACACGTGTCAAAGTAAGGTATGCCCACAGCGATTTGACGTGTGATTTTTTTTCCACCACTGATCTTTTGTCACACTAGCTGTAGAATTTTTAGTATTGGTTCTTTTGTGGAGTTTTGATATGCCGCGGACTTGCCACTTGTCTTTTGTCTCACTAGCCAGGGATCGCGCATTGTAAAACGGTTATCTTTGAGCGTGCGCGAAAAAATCCTTCATGGATCGAAAGCGTGAAATTCTAAATCACATCTGCGATGAACGCCTCGATTTATTGGAGGAACTAAAGGAAACTGAAAAAAAACTGCAAGAGACAGTTGCAGCTGTATCAGAACAACAAGCTTTATCTTCTGTTCTGGAGAACTATCATTCTGTTGTTGAAAGTTTCGAGAACATGCGGCAGGGATTAGATGAATTGGAGGAGAAAGTAATATCGACACTTTTGTAACTGCTCTATTTAGAGCAATCAATCAAACAACGGCTCTTTTAGGAGCCACCAAACACAGTAAAGTCATGACCAATTGGACAGGACTGACATCTTATTTTTGATAGTACATTGAGATCCTACTTCCTGTAGCTTCGGCTCTCTAACTGTACTTGAAGATGGGCTTTCTAACACTCTAGTTGGCAACTTTCTCTTTCCTGGAGATACTTTGTTCTTGTCGCTCGGCAGAAGGTCAAGTGTGGGGTTCGTAGAGGCGTATGACTCACAGGGTAGACACCGTCGCGCAAGAGGCCGGAAGGGATAAAATTAACCTAAGACCCAAGCCTCTTGCGTGGCCATGTCCACCTTGTTAGTCAAAGGCCAGGCAGACACGAACAAGCGTGGAAATTATGGTAGAAAACCTTCGTTTTCAGCATAGTGCGTGGGGATTTTTTGAACTGAGACACTTTTGTTCCCTATACTATTCCTTATAACGCATTCAAATCCTCGACGGTTTCTCGCGTAACTTAACACCGTGTCACACAACGCGTGACGCTTTCATGAAATAATCCTAAGCTTTTGCTCAAGGCTTTTGCTGGGACGCCTGTGTTGGCATTCGTTTTTTGGTTATTGTAAGCTCAGTGTTGGTTATGACTTTAATAAGAAGTGGTGGCTCCTAAAGGAACCGTTTTGTAATACCTAGAGTGCAATGTCGAACGCTCGACCTCTAGGATTTCCCCTACGAAATGCAATGAAGGGTCATTGGGAGTTTTGATGCGTTCTTGCATTCATTCAGGTTGACGGCAGCAATGTCGTTGTTTCACGGCGCTGGGGCAACCAGATCTTCGGTACCTGGCTTGCAGAATTGACGAATTCCATGAGAGGTCACACATTAGCGCGAGGTTGATATTCCGCTTACAAATAACAACAGCTTAATGAAGAATTGAGTAACCAAACGGTAAACGGCGTTCAAACGGTGAGGGATTTTTTACAACCGATAGCTCGAGGCGTTCGAACGGCTGATGAATTTTCTTGAACGGATAGCTCGAGTCGCTCAAACGGATGATGAAATTTTTAGAACGGATAGCTCGAGGCGTTCGAACGGATGATGAATTTTCTTGAACGGATAGCTCGAACCGTTCGAACGGATGACGAATATTCAAGAACGGATAGCTAGAGGCGTTCAAACGGATGATGAATATTCGAGAACGGATAGCTGGAGGCGTTCGAACGGATGGTGAAATTTCTTGAACAGATAGCTCAAACGGTTCGAACGGATGATGAATATTCAAGAACGGATAGCTTGAGGCGTTCGAACGGCATGCTAATCCATTCGAACGGCTGGTGAACGGCAATCCGTTTAAAAACGGCTAACCGTTCGGAACGTTTTCCTGTGAGAGGTCACAAATTGATTTAGGGTGCCCCATGGAACACTGGGAGTGGAGTGCATGCACTACTCATGAAAATTGTACATTTCAATGTACAACTTTGGAAAAACAATTACCATCAAAACTGCCTCAAGGTGACAGTTGTTCTGCTCCAAGACACAATCTAATTGTGGGAAAATATGTTATATCTAATTACAGAATTCTGTGATCACAGAAGGGCATGAAGGATATTAGTAAAAAGCTAGGTATTAATCAAAGTATTGTTTACATGTCTGTTAGATAAACATACCATATCGAACTCTTTGGCATGGAGGCGTTTCATAGAAAAATGCATTTTGAAAATTTTTATCCAATGGCAGAGAATGATAGCCTGAAGCAATCATTTCCTGCTCTCTTATGAACTACTTACTTGACGAGATTCCAAAGACAAAGGAGGTATCACACAATCATAATAAGAAAATAAACAGACGGTATCTTCACGCCAATAGTCGTACCAAAAACTGCTGTATAATTTGATGACTGGCGTTCTTGACCCGTATCAAAAGTTGGGTAAGGAAGGTGTGAGGACACTCAAATGTTTCTTTCGTCCTTTGAAGTGCAAGAGAGCGTTTTCCTGAGGTCAGTCGGTGGCTAGATGCGTTGTAATATTCAAAACAACAACGTATATTTGGAGACAGCAGGAAGCCTCTTTGTCACGTACAGTTAGTTTACAACACGCGCTCTGAAACACGAAATTTTTTACGAACAAATTGCCGACAAAATTCATTACATTTCCACGGAAAAGGTGCTCGAGAAGTACACTACATCGTCTTTTAGTATACAAAGAAGTCGCCCAAGTCACATTCAAATATAAACTCACAAAAAATAATTATGCTAATCAGCGAAAATGAAATCCAGCAAGTATTAGTGCATCCTCGGAGACCCAGGGGCTGAGTTGATTTCAAGTTAGGGCATGAAGAGCCCATGGGGACATTGTCTTACAAGACTAGTTCCAAACGGTCGCGGACATTCTGCCATCTGATTGGTGCCAGAAAATCTTTGTGTTTTTCTGCCCAATCAGAGTGAAGTGTGCTTTAGAGTACTTTCGTGTGTTTTAACACGGACATTATACTAGTAGCTCAGTTGCTCGCTATGTTTGTTTGGATCGTGCGAAGGAGATTTGCATCAGGTGAAAAGGTTCAGTCTCAGCACACAATGTAAGAGAAATCGGTCAGATTGTCCGCGAGAATCTTACCGGAAATTATACTGAATACTTTCGCAGGTATCACTAGAGAACGTGTTTTAAAGTTTGCGAGGTTTGTATACAACACGATGGTTACATTCATTGATATGTCGCTTTAAACGTTAAACGAGATATAAGCTTAAATTTTTCTAGATTTTTTGCATAATTTGCTGTGACTGAAACTTTACCAATCCCGTGAGGTTATTTCGTCGCACGAGCCACGAAGGTATGTCGAGCAACTGGCGCTTTCGCCTACGTATCTTTCTGCCTTTTGTGCGCGCCAAATTCTAATCTTAGTAGTAAAGTCGTTCACAATACGGCCAAGGTTGCAGAGAACGTTGAGTTCGTGGACGACCTCCAGCAAGTGCTAAGAGAAAGCTTAGCTGTGTTTCCGTTTAGCTAATTAAAATCTGAACAAAAACTTATTAACAAGGAGATCGTGGGAAGGAAAGATGTTTTCGGGCAGTTACCGAAGGGGTTTGGAAAAAGTTTAATCTTTCAACTGCTGTCTAGAGTGTTGAAATTCTCTTCTAGTCCCTTGGTCATTGTCATTTCACCTCTTATGTCGATTGTTGAAGACCAAGTTAAATACCTATGATCATTAGGAATCGGTCCGATGCTGATTTCAATGGGAAAAACAAAACCAAAGACCAAGAAATGTTGGATGGAAGGGGCGGGGTTTGCTTTAGTGCAAATGTCAGCTTAGTAGTACAGGTGAATAAAGGCTGATAGTTTCGAAAGAAACTGTTTGGGGCTGCGTCGGTGGGAGTAACGAAATAATTTGGATATATCAACTAAGTTGAAATGGTAAATTGGCCACCGTAACGATTACAAAAGCTGACGTTTCGAGCGTTAGCCCTTCGCTCCGACGAAAGGCTAACGCTCGAAACGTCAGCTTTTGTAATCGTTACGGTGGCTAATTTACCATTTCAACTTTGTTGATATATCCAAATTGTTTAGTAGTACAGGGTCATCTACCTACATCTAATAAGCAAAAGTTTCCATGCTTAGCTTTTGTTTTTTGTCAAGCGAAGATGAGATTAGATTTTGGCACGCACAGAAAGTTGCACAAGTACCAGTTGCCCGACATACCTGCGTGGTCCGTGCCACGAAATAACTTCACGGGATTGGCAAAGTTTCAGTCACAGCAAATTATGCAAAAAATCTAGAAAAATTTAAGCTTAAATCTCGTTTAACGTTTAAAGCGACATATCAATGACTGTAACCATCGTGTTGTATACAAACCTCGCAAACTTTAAAACACGTTCTCTAGTGATACCTGCGAAAGTATTCAGTAATTTCCGGTAAGATTTTCGCGGACAGTCTGACCGATTTCTCTTACATTGTGTGCTGAGACTGAACCTTTTCACCTGAACCAAATCTCCCTCGCACGATCCAAACAAACATAGCGAGCAACTGAGCTACTAGTATAATGTCCGTGTTAAAACACACGAAAGTACTCTAAAGCACACTTCACTCTGATTGGGCAGAAAAACACAAAGATTTTCTGGCACCAATCAGATGGCAGAACGACTGCGACCGTTTGGAACTAGTCTTGTAAGACAATGTCCCCATGGGCTCTTCATGCCCTAACTTGAAATCAACTCAGCCCCTGGGTCTCCGAGGATGGTATTAGTGAAGAAAGAAGACGCTACTGAACGCTAGTTCAAGCACGAGACTTACAATGACTTCACCAAGACAGAGTTTTAGAATACAGCCATGGTAACTTTGTGCGATCATTCGCGTCAGACATGCGACAACTGCCAATGCACTAACGACAATGTAAGGCGATTATTTGCGACACGAAATACAACATCGTTGGATACAAATAAATGAATCGAGGCGGAACATAACCTCCGCTGAAAACGTTTGACCGCCTTCAAAATCGGCCAGAAGAGAAAATGAAAGTAACAGTGTCGAAATAACTTTTCGTGTTAACCGAGGTAAGAAATCGCTAAAAAGAGAAGTGAAGATGTCTTCCCCTCCATCAAGTGTTCCAAAACGGATGACTCATGCATGCCCACTTTCGTAATTTTCATAGTTGTCTTTGGAAGTATACCTGCGTTCTACTTAAAAACATGAAATGTACGATTCGCATAGGTTGTCCACAAAGGTAGCTGACGATGTAACCTGAAACTTGCCCATTTAATTAAGAAAAAAATCGACTCGGTCTTCCCGAAGAATCGTAATCCGTGTCGATTTGGAAACCGACCTATCATTTTCACATCGGTATAAGTGTTCATGACTAGCACATGAAAACACAAATTGGCCAAAGTTAAAGCTAAATTGGGGATAACTAACACAGTAATTTATCTCACAGGACTCGTACCAATCGATGGCCAAAGAAATAATAATAAAAAACAAACTTGAGCCACGAAATGGTACCAAAGTCTATAAAATAAGTATCTGACAGGAACGATCGTTCTACTCCAACGAGAAACAAATTGTGAAGACGACTTGAAAGTAACGTAGTATGCTAGCGTTTAAACCAAAAATCTTTACATTTATCGTATCTCACCTTTTACAAAGGCACCTTCCAACCAAAGAATAAAAATATCCAAGTTAAAAACCGTCTCGAAAAGCCAAAAACCTTCAACTTCAACCGGTGTGGTATTCTCCGCACAAACAACCGTTGACTATAAATCACCAATTGGATCGTATGGAATCTAGGCTGGGCGCCTTCTTATCACGTGATGCAAACGTCACATGTAAGCATTTCACTGATGATTGCTTACCTGCCTAATCACTATTTTTGGGCAAATAAACGTGTTCCTCAGACCCGAAAGATAATTTCTCTTTCCTTTTAAGTGTGCGGGTCAATACAAAAAGGCAATGACGTGATCCAAGATAATGCTGTATTATAATTCTGTGTTGTTTTCGAGCGAGAAAATTCCCTTTTGTTTCGTTCACCTGGGATGTTTCATGCAGTAATTTATGGAAATATTTTCGCCTCAGTCATTAAGAATGCTAACGCCATCGCAGAAATAATGCCTAAATATAAAAATTTAAATTCAAGGACGGTCATGACAAATTATGTTATGTCCTGTATTGTGCTGTTATCAAAACCGCGACGATATTTGTGGGTAACAAATTTCCGATTGAGGACAAATTCGTTAGCCTCTGAACCAAGCACACAAACGTCGGTGTTTTTTTTTTTTTTTTTTTTTTTTTTTTTTTTTTGTGGCAGAAGTTTCTGAAATCCGTGAAAAAGAAACTTCTAGAGAGGAAAAATTAGCAAGTTAGTTAACTGGCATGGTTTCATAAATATTCAAATATTCAACTGACAAAACTGAAAGAACTGAAAAACTGTTCCGGAAATGACGATGACCCGACCCTTGCCGAATAAGGAATTTCCCTAGAGAGTACATGACGTGACAGGAAGGATGGGGAGGGGGGGTTGCGGTATTTCGACACCTCCGACCCGTCATCATAAAGTCATGACAGAAAGCTCTGTCATCGACTTAAAATTCTTGGTTGAAAAATGCTTTTACGACCTTTTCCGTTTCCAACTCAATCACAATAGTAAACACTCTCTGAAATAATCTTTTCCCCCATGTTTTCAATAAATCATGTAGCTTTGGCTGATCGGTTTGATTTTTGGATAGCTTCGATATCGAAAAATTCTCTGGCCTATTTCAGGTGTTCATTTAGCAAAAAAATATGCTGCCGGGAGTGACGCAAACCAATTTTCACCTGCGTTTTTGTTTCCCATTGTCTTTTCTTTTCGTGGGTTGGACGGGAAAATGATAGCATTTATGACAATGACGATAATCATGATTATGATAAAAAGGAAAAAACTGATATAAAGATAAGACTGTAATAACAATTGTACGGAAAATAGATGGTCGACCAGGAGAGCCTGAGTCCAGGAGAGGCCCAATATATAAACCTGTTTTCTTACAAACCGAATCAATTTTAATTTTAATTTATTCCATTTTTACTGCATTATTGCAGTGGGGAAGGACTAGAAGGGAACATACGAACCATTCGAGCTAGTCTACCTTCCCACCCAGCCCACCCCAGGGGAGGACATCCATCACACAGTAATCTCGTGCCGTGGGAAATTAACATCTCCTACCCTAACCCTGCAGGAGACGGGACCACCATGTATTCGTCCCTATCCGAGAAGACTAGAATGTCTAACCATTTCTTGATGTTATAGAAAGGTAGCAAATTCTTCTCAATTATTTTAAGACATTGAGCGTTGGTCCGGCCGGGGCTTGAACCCTCGACCCCCCGCACAAATAAATTGAGAAAGGCGGCTAGACACATTGTTGTGCCCGACTGATGAATTACTCAGAACAGGTGACAAAATCTGCTGTTTTTTTCCCTAGGCTGCGGTAAAGATCTAAAGCCGTTAAAAACAAATTAACGCTAGCGCCGTTGGTCTTGCTCATTAAATTAATTATGCACACAGCCGTAAGCCGCACCAAGCAGCCGTCTGGCGTAAGTTCACTCAAAGGCGAAAGGAAAATACAATCCGGAACTACATTGGTTTTACTTAAATGCCCTAGGATTGATGAAAATAATTGCGTCACCCTTTACACCAATCGGACGCAAAACTATAATAATAGAATTCACTACGTCTCACCCACTTTTTACTATGCTTTTTTCACTGACCCTTTGAGAACTTTTTCTTGGGGGGGAGGGGGGGTTGGGTGGTGGTGAGTTCACGTGAGTACATTCAACAGCCTCTAACATGATGCAGACAAGTGGAGTTAAAGGCGCCCCGCTCCTTCCTCTACCCGACAAGGTCGGCTTAATCAATGGCCTTGAACTTAAATATACCTAATAGCCGTGTATTCAACAGCGTAATGGCATTTGCCACATCATTTTAAGAAGGCAGAATTAAGAGTCATTTAGTCGCTCCCGCGTACCGAACAAACCGCAAATCAGAAAGGGTTTATTGTGCAGCATTTTAACGACAGTAGTGCAGATGGTCGTTTGCGAGAAAGTAATGTTTTATCCAAAACAAATGATCAAATCAGTGGCGTCAAGCTGCGTAGGTTACTTCTTAAATTTCGTAAACAACATTGGTTATCCTTCTATCAGAAAAATAGCCTCGGGCGTGTGCGCGTCCGAACTATGCAGTCAGACAAAGGCTAATGTATTATTTCGTCAAAACATCAAAACAACACTAGTCTTATCATATTCGCCAGGAGCTTCGAAATTTGTTTAACGCACATATATCTATATGTCATGAAGTCTTCAAACTTGCATGATTTTAATTCATAGATTGCGTGTAATTTAGACGCTTATGTTTTGAAGACTGCGGTTTGTTATCAGTCATGCGGTTAAAACTGGATTGCGAGATGTTTTTGTAAAGGATCTTGTCCACTCCCAGGAGAAGAATTGTACGTCGCTCAACCATGAAAACCTGCGAAAAATAAGTTCGAGTGAAAACTAACTATGCACGCAGCTTCAGCTACACCAGATTTACGAAAAACAAACTTGTGCGCTATTCTCGTACTTAGGCTTCCCTCTTGTAAACGGATCACGCGGAAAAAAAGTTGCTCACTACCCGATTCTTCCCGCAGCCATTTAAAAAATGTCTAGCCACTCAAGTTGGTGATAGTCTGCAGGCCACCGCAGTCTTAAACCGGAAACAAGCAGAAATACGTATGCTTAAAGGAAACGGAAATACACGCACAATAAGCTCTTCAAAAATCAAGAGTGCTTCAAGTCTTACAAGTTATCCATCTCTTGTTACTCAAGACATCTGGCTCGCAGATATCAAGATCACGGATAATATCAGCTGATATGTTTGGATACTGTAAGAGAAACATCATAGTAGCCATAATAAGCTTCTTCGGGACTAGTGCTGCAGGGATACAGATTACGCTGACTTGGATGTTTCAGCTTCTTTCAGTCCATCGAAAAGGCCTAAAAAATCGAAAAGTTATTTTCTTTTTGATATTGTACTTTGAATTTGTACAGCTAAATATCGGCAACGGTGGAAACATTTTCAAAGATCAATATCTTAGCTCTTCGATATTCCTACCAGAAGTTCTAATGTCCACGAAACGTTTCTTTGCTAAAAAAAGACAAACGACACAAAAATTAAAAATCAATAATCGAACGAATATATGATTTTAGAGAGCACTAACAAGCGGATAGCCAAGAAGATTTAACACAGCGCGAATTTAGTTCCACGTTTAGCGAGCCCGCGCTCTTCCACGAGAACAAACGAAGACACAGTCCGAGAAAAAGGCAGAAATCGTTTTATCTAATGGCGATGGGGGGAGGGGAGAGTGGGAGAGCGGTAAGTCATGAAGTTAGAGTTGTACATTAACTCATTATAATCATTTTCGATCTGTTAGAGCCTACTGGCCCTTCCTTGGCAACACCCCCCACCCCTCCCCCAGCATTAACTTCTAACTTCTAGTTTCAACAAAAATAAAATCAAAATGCTGATTTAATTTTCCTATGGCCTAACAGTTCATGAAGTAATCGCTCTTGCATTTGTAAAATTACTTCTCGGGGTAATTGGTGTCACCCAGAATGCATGTGCGTGCCTATTTTGGGCTGTAACGCAACTCGAGATAAAATTATTGCGTGCCGCCGAAGATATCCATGATGATTTGGAAATCACGTTTCACTATCGAAAAGACTCGCTAAAAAAAGGTAAACGAAGCTAAATTCAGGAAACATTTATCGCAATTTTTTTTCTTCCAGTTAGAAAATATGAATGCTATTTGCATAAGCTGTGGGACCCTTGATGATGTCCTTTTACAAAGAGTTATGTTCTCTAATAATTTCCATAACGACCAAAAAACTCAATGGGCTTGTTCTTAGGGGTACAGGTTGATTGCGTGGCTGGAGATCCCAGAGTATCGATATCATTACCCCCGCCAGCCTTTGGCTTTATGACTACACCGTCATACATCCCCATGGATGGATCCTCGTCGAAGTAGCTGAAGGGCCTCAGGTAGAAGCTTGCGGAGTTCCCTGGGGTTGCTGTATTGGGGACATCTTCCGAGTGCATGACATGCATCATCCCAATAGTGACCCAAGCGACCAGATCTTCGTTTTCGATGTCTTCATTATCTGCGTAAAACTTTGTGAAGTCCAACACGGGATCGGCCATGTCCAGTTGATTGTACATACAGGAGCTCCTCTCTTCTGTGTCCTTTTGTTTTGTGACCGTCATTTGGTTTAGGGACCAAGCCGCGCCCTTAATCATGGGCCAAGCCTCGGGGATCATCTGTTTCATCATGTCCCTGATCTGAACGCGATAACCACGATGGACACCGAAGGCGTTCTTCTGTTCTTTGTTGAAGAAATTTAAGAAAGTGGGGGTCTGAAAATTGAAATGGTACACCGCATCCTTCTCTTTTGTTCGAACTCGGCGCTTCAAGATCTTTTGTACGTGTCGGTCACCGAGAAACCAAGGACTTGTGATGTTCTCCAGGCCAACCTCGACAGTCTGGTGAGAGTTCTTAGTGCCACGTACATCAATGTCGACTTTGTAGTTAAAAATGTGATCATGCAGGCTTCCCGCCATCTTGGGGTGGATCTGGTATGCGTATGGGTCCTCGTCAGGAGTATAGAAAGTAGTTTGTGCATAGCCACTGGTTGTGGTTCGCACTTCTAACACACCATTGGGATAGAAAATGTAATCGAGAACATAATCGTAGTTATATGTTGTCGAAGCTGTTCGAAGGATCAGTGCGCTTCCAGGGACCCCTCCATAGAAGTTGTAGCTACCTTGAAAATCGGTGTCATAATGTCTTCGTAAGGGAATCCCGATGTCTTGTTCAAAAACACAGACCGCGTTCTTGTACACGGCTGGCTCTTTAACACCAATGAAATGAATCAAATCAAAGAACGTCGCTGTGTTAGGACAGTCCAGGCCACGAAGAAGTTCAAAACTCATGGATCCCATGTTCCAAGCGGTGTCAAGGAAATTGGTAAACATTGGCTTGGGTGCCCAACCGGAATAAAACGCTTCAGCCTCCTGCGCGCTCAGCTCGTAGACTATCCTATCACCTTTAAACCGGATGTCGAACAGTTGTATACCGGAAGAGGTCCGAGACCGGAAACAGAAACTCCAGCCCATGTATTCTATGTGACGTCCGCTGACAGTGTACCGCTTGCCATCGGGCTCATAGAGCTGAGGATTTCGAAGTGGCTTGGCGGGTTCTTTCTTCCCACGTCGCTGATAAGTTGAAAATCTTCCGTTGTCTTCTGGTGCTTTGAAAACTGGCATCTTCGATCCGCTGTTAAAGGCGTTCACTAACTCGTCTACCGTGTCATAAGTTGCATTGTTATAAAATATTTTATCCACTTTCCAGAGGGACACGTCGTTGCCGCTTGTATCCAAACGCATCTCAAAACCTACAGGATGAATGTAATATCCAATCAAATCCCGCATCAACCACGTCCACGTTTTTCGCTCGTTGATCTTGAACGTACTGGGAGCTGCTAGACCCCATTTCAAACACTTGGGCTGCAAACAGTCCAACATCGAATAACCATCCGTTCCCTCTTTGAGAAGTTTATCAACGCCAGGGTGCGAAGTCAAATTACGAATTAATTTGTCCATTAGGTCGATCTCTTTAGGGTCTGGGAATCGCGCGTTGAATGGGATCGGATATTTTTGACCAGGGCCCTTCGATTCTGCGTGCTGACTAGGCTTTTCGACCGGACTCACTAAATATTCTCTCACATCCGGGTTTGCTTTCCCCCCATTGTACAAAACCACTCGAGCCTTGCGTGTAGGTTTCGGGGCGTTGTTCGTGTCAAGGTAAGCGAGCGCCTCGGATTTCTGCGGCTGTTGCAGCTCGATCAAGTAAATATAGTTTTCGTTGATGTTGGCATTTTCATACGCTGTTGCGTTCAAGGACGGTTGCTTGATGATATAGTCTCGAACTGCAATTATTTCTTCCTTGGATAAATCTCGGTAGAGCTCTGTCCAACCATGGGAGCCCTCTGATGGTGCATTCAGCTGAGTTTTTTCCGGGCACTCTTCGATACTGGGGGATGAACTTCCAGTTTCTGCAGCGCTGTCCTTGCCATTTCCGAGAGCGACCACAATTAACGCAATGAGCAAAGCTACAGATAGCAAAATGAAGATCACAAGGAGGACTTTCAAAATAAGATTCGATTTGTCGCCGTTCTTATCCGCCATTGTTTGTGCGACTCGCCTGGACGATGATGACAACAGACTAAATTTTATGTACACAATAGTCTCTATTTGGACAATATTCAGACAATTACGCAATTTGACGGGTCAAGTATCTTTTTATCAAAATGATCACACTTGGCGACATCTCGATTCTCTCCGGAGTAAACAACATGATTCCAGTCACAACTCGTCTTTTATCGACATTGGACGAGGTCCATACCAGTGATGGAAAAATTTTGTACACGTTCAAATATTGTAATTCCGTGCATAAGTTCCTCTTTTTACTTTTCCCGGAAGAATTCTAATGAATTTAGTCGGCAAGTATACAGCTCCGCCTACCTCCTACTGGAAGTGACATTTAACTCTTAGGACATGCAAGCGAAACACTCGAACATTGTGCAGTTTAGAGCAGGCAGACAAAAGCCCTGTTTTATGCTTTCAGTTTGCTGAAGTAAAGAAAAACAAAACAGGAAAAGGAAAAAGGAAGCAGCAAAAAAAATTACTCGATAAACAAACGGCATGGAAGTTGCGTGCAGTTCGCTGTGCCTTTATTTTTAGTCACTGAGAACAGATGCACCACAGGATTTTTTAGTCGTAGATGGTTAACAATTGCCTTGAAAAAAAATGTGAAATTTTGAATCGCGCTGACCAAAGTCGCTTTTCTCGAAGCGTGGTATAAACAAACACAGAGCTGCCAAGTTCTTTAAACGGAGAATCTGAGGCTTAAAAAGGACCGCATGAAATAGAGCGACCCTCTTTCTGCTTGAAATCTCCTTGCCACGCCGACTCACGTAGCCTTTAAAGTTTTCTGTAATTCAAGTTTTTTTAATGCTGATGTTGTGTCAATTGTCATTCCCACAATGCAAATGTTATCGAAGGCCATCACAGACACAACCATTGTTAGCTGTTGTGTAACTGGCTAGACATGCAAGCGACCAACTATACGTAAGTAAGTTAAGTCTGCTTTAAATTAACAGTAGGTTTTGCACGAGTAAGTATGCCAGGTCGTGAAGGTAGGTTAGTCATTTGTATATGTTAGGTATCAGTGTATGCTACACCAGTAAACTATACTAGTTTTGTCATTAGTTATCCTTATTATATAAGTGATGTTAGCCTTGTAAGTTAAGTACGCTATGTTTTTACTGTAATTTGTAAGTATTGTATAAAAAAACACTAAATAAATAAATTTGAAAAAAATTATTTTTTCTCTGTTTTGATGTCAAGACCCGAACAACAGTCCGGACTGATTGTTTTAAGGTTATGGATATCGTCAATTGTCATCTCAACAAAAGAAATTTGAACCGCGACAGTCCAGATTAAAACTGACTAATGGCCAAAGTTTATCACAGATCCATCGACTCCTGAAAAATGACCAAAGTTTATCACAGATCCATCGTCTCCTTGTTATTGTGCAACTGGCGACCCGTGGGGAACGGGGGGGGGGGGGAAGTCGTGCGACCAACTGCTGTTGTCAGTGTCTGTCACCAAAATCCTTCTACTCCGTAGAACAGCAGAAATGTAACAACTAGGAATCTGTATCCTTTTTAATCTCATTGTCCAGTATGAAGGGCCAGCCTCTGAAATCTCTTTCTTAACAATAGTTTTAGAAATTATTTCTTTATTTCTTCACCGAGATCGCCTACGCAATCGTCGTCCCTATTGCCTACGTCATCTTCGTCGTCTCTGTTATCGTCGCCGTCGTCGTCACCTTCGTCGTCGCTCGTATCATCATCATCGTCGCCACTTTCGTCGTCGCTATCACCGTCTCCGTCGTCGTCACCTTCGTCGTCGCTTGTATCATCCTCGTTCCCACTTTCGGAACTGTCATTGTCGCTTTCAGTTCCACGTGTCCCGCATATATTTTCAGCGGAATTGGTTTTCTCCTCTTCCTTTTGAACCAAACATGCGGCCAGTTCCAGTTCTTCTAACTGCCAAGACAAATCGCCTTTACTCATTTGGACCTAAACGACACGAAAGGAAAACTTCAAATTGACGAGTTTTGCTGCTCTTTTGCAACCATTTTACTCAAAATACCAAGTCACATTTTTCTTTCTGGCAGCTAATATGGAGAATATGGCTTCAATTACTGAGAGGCGAAGGAGTTGTAAAGTCTTTAAAGTTTTCCGCCCCTGACTCGTTCAACTCGCGAAATCTGATATTTGAATTTCCCTCCTGGCTGGTACCACCACATACGTTCAGAAATAGGTTATGGCAAAAGGCCCATTATTTTGTCTTGGTGATGGATATTTAGCCCCATTTAAAGTTCGCTTTTTACCACTATTGCGAATTCGCCCCTTGAAGTAAAACAAGTTCGCCCCCATCTTTACCAGTTTGCCCCCTAATCTTTAAATTTTGGAAATCAGTTAATTAATACTCTCTTCCTCATAAATTCGCCATTTCTCACGAATTGTTTTCTGTACAAGGCATCGCGTGTAATTCAGCAACAGCTGCACTTAGAGAGAAACAGGCACGCGCCGAAGGATTTTCGCGCTGGAGTCCTGATCAAAATGTAGGACCTTCGGCCACAGATTTCTTTGGTTTCCGACAAGACACTTTACTCTTACAGTAATTCTCGCCACCCAGCTCTATAAGAGACAAAAGGAACACTGCCGCTCCTTGCAACGGATACCGGATTAAGATCGTGCGAGCAGAAAATAGGAGTCAGTCTCGTTCGTATACTTAAAGGCAAATACAATGATTGTCA
This sequence comes from Stylophora pistillata, assembly GCF_964205215.1. NCBI lineage: Eukaryota > Metazoa > Cnidaria > Anthozoa > Scleractinia > Pocilloporidae > Stylophora > Stylophora pistillata. Next base: position 3,022,989 of record NC_142523.1, read on the forward strand.
AATACCTGTTCGAGGTTTTTTGCTAAAGACGAAAGCTTCTTACGGCTGTTTCAAGAAAAAAATAATATGGTAACGAGGCAACGCATTGACGGGGCAAGCTCCCAAACCCCGATAAAAAGCAGAAACTGCCAATCGATCATGCAAGTGTAAGGAAACTTCTAAATAATATATTTTTTGTTGAATATATTTGGAATTACACCTTGTCAACGTCATCTTTCTGGGAAAAACCCTTCTTGAATAGAATTTCCCTTTAACTCTTTACAACTTCCTTAACGAGTGCCCTTCTAATTCAATTCCTATGGCAATTACTGGTGATGACAACAAGTCTATACCCGAGTCTCCGTGGTCAATGCATGACATGTCTGCTATTTGAAAAGAGGACTTTCCAAAGCAAGCAGAAAACTTGCCGAGGAAAACTTGCGGATTAGAGATTGTCATCCGGGATTGCTGGATTTTGCTTTACTTTGCATTCTATTGGTCTAGAACACTTTCGGATACCCTCTCAACCAATAAGATACAGAAGTTAAAACCAATCGTGATCTTGGTTGCTCGCGTCTTCCCGCGTCTTCCCGCTCTTTTCACGTTGAGAGTTCTCATTGGCCCCTTATGATATTTTCTGAGCTCTGATTGGCCGCCGTGGTTTCCTTGGATTACGAGACACTATCAAAAGGCGCTCTCACACAGACTTAGGAATCAGTATTTGGAAACGCTCGGCCTCCGAGTTACAATACACAGAGATAAATATGACTCTAAAACATCTTACCTGGCTTTTTGAATCCAAACGCAGTAGTCGGTCAAATAGAGATCATTCAACAGAAACCAAGGGTCTTCTTCACGACACAGGGCATGGAGTTCTAATAGACATCTCAACACCTGTCGACGACCTGCCAAGGAATGAAGTATTTGACCTCTAACTCCCCATTGTAATGTCAACATTGGCCCAATGTTGTCAATACTTATCCTGGCTTCTACAGCATGACACGACTAAGAATATTGCTACTCCCCCTAGATGGGATTCACAGATTCCCCCTTCCCCCTTCATTTGCCCAAAATTCTTTACAATTTCATGGTAATCATTGGAATTTCCGCGTGGAGAGGGCTGTTGGAAAACTAAGGCGAAGGCCTCTTTTGGCTTTCTTAATCTCATCCGTTTTTTGTTCAGAATAAAGTCTGGCTCAAATCAGAGACTACATCATCTATAAAATTTCCGAATCTTGATTCCGCAACGTTAAAAACAGTAACTGTTATGCTTCACACAAAAAAAGACACTACGGCTACATACCAAGGGAAAATATCTTTTTTGTGTCCTCAACAACTGCAGTGATCAAAGACCAGTGTCGATAAAGAGGATATGATAAAGATCGGCGAGCACAAGAAATTATGTCATCATGGATGCTGTTGAAGGACTGAGAAAACCAAAAATATGTATTCAAGTCTGGTCTTATATGAAGGAATTTTCCAGGATGGGTCCCCCCTAGTAATCGTCTTACTTGCATTTTAGGAGGGGTGGTATGCGAATGTGATGTCAAATGCTTAAGGACCCCTGGCTGCAACCTGGCTTGGATCACCGGCCGCTGTTTGAGAAATAAGACCCCCCCTCCCCTCCCCTCTCCTCTTCTCTGTACCAAAAAGCAGACACGAGGGAATGGCAGAAATCGAGCTGAGCTGTAACCCTGTTTTGTACCACAATTCTTTGCATGCTTACTAACAGTCTTAATCTCAGTAAAGGAGGTCTATCTTAACGTGCTTTGACAGGAACTTCCTGCCCTTGAGGCGTGCTCGGCTAAAATAATGACAAGAGTATTATTCCCCGTGTGGGCTCAGAAGTTTTTCATGTAAATATATAAGTATAAATTTTTAACTTAGATATGAAATAGATATAGAGGTTTTTTTTCTTTTTGCACTAGGTCTATAAAGGTGTTCTGCAAATATCTGTCATTTCAATGAAAAGTGTCTTACTTCAAACCACGAGAATGTAGAACTTATCCGTGAGATGGTCCAAGGTGATTCAACCTGGCAAACAACATTTTGTAAATCACTATTAGCTTAGATAAAATCCTTCGCACTAGATAAACAGAACGGATCCTTTTGGTTGGGTGTAAAATGCAGTCAAGCTTCAGTAGCAATACTTAGTGACATTCAGCTTTGATCATTTCTTCAGGCTATGATTTTGAGGGTGTTTCAAATAAGGGGGATGGAGCTGCATGTTCACATAGATGAGAGGTAAATAAAACATCTTGAGCTTGAGGTGAACAAAAAAACTTCTAGAACCAAGGTACTAGTACACCCTGTATTTTTCAATTCTTTACCGTATTTTCTCCTTCTGTAGTGCGATGATATAGACGATATCAACGAGACCAAGGAATAGTGAAAGTTCTTCTTTGTCGTCAAGAAGGTTTGTAATTAGTTAAGGGCACTTAACCGTAAAGACATGTTTGTAATCACTTACTAAATAAATGCATACATTGTAAAACCTAGATGTATAAAAGATAGAAAGTAATAAAAGCAATTGCAGAAAAAGTTTAAAACTGACATTTTCTCATTGTATAAAAATAACTATTACTGTAAACAAATAAAAATATTATAATCAAGGATTTTAATGGAAGAGGAAGTGATTATTGGTGGATACATGTATATTGTATTTATATGCACTAGGCTCCAAATCCACAATTTTTAAATTAATATTAGTAACTTTTCTTCAACACTAACTTAAAGCTGGATATTTTATTGTTTTCAACTAGTGTGCACTGCAGTAGCAGTTTTTTTCTCTCTTTTTTTTTTCTTTTATAAAATCACTTTTTAACCCAAAGCTACCAGCCAAACCTAAGTTGTTTCACTGAAAGAAGCGAACACTACTTCTCCAAACTAACCAATCAGTTGGAAAAGCACTTATCAGTAGTTTTTGGTTATTTTAATGGATTATGTTTCCTATGAGTTTAAGGATATAATCTTTATTTGGAAGTCTCCTCAACTGGTCTTTCTCTTCATCTGTGAACTGAACTACAAAATAAAGACAATAAAATTTAACTCACAAACTGATTGCCCATTAAATGACATACCGTGATAACGTTCATTGTGTCTCCCTGGGTTAAAAAGCTATGTTTTTCCATGATCTAGAACACATTTGTGATAATTCATGTCAGAATTAGGTTTGAATTTATTTCATTCTTGTAAAATTGCATATTAGGAAAGAAGATTTGGGCTATTTTGACTGTGCCATGATAGTTTCCAGCTCTCAAGATCTAAGGTGGAATTTTCCCTTCTTGGTATTACACGCGTCCTTTCAAGAGAGTTTGGTGTTTAATCAAGACAAAACTTACCTACCTGCGTCTAGCTTAATGATAAAATCACTTCTGTTTTCTCAATACCCGTTTTCTGAATAATGCACTGGAGATTATTTGACTTTCTTGTGATCATCAGTTCTAAGTATTGAATGGTTAAAACACTTTCTTTTAAAGAATCCTATTAACGATGGTCATAATAGCAAAGAATACCTGTTTTCTCTTCTTGCTCACTTGGATGCTCTCTGTTAGCCTACAAAATAGTTTCCAAATTCAAAAAAGTTGATCACTGGTTGAGGAAATGGTGAAGCCATCAGTAACAATAACTAGCCAAACCCTATCTTGATGACAAAATGACCAGCTCTCAGTTGGCTTGTTAGCTCAGTTGGTAGGGCATTGATCACAGAGATCATGGGTTCAAATCCTGCACAGGCCTAAAATATTTCTAGGCCCTATTTTCACTATTGCTTAAGAAGTGTTCATCATTGTGAAGATTGCTACCAGGTTCATTATTATCATCATCTCAGAAAGAAACATCATTTTGAGTTTGTGCACTATCTTTAATCATACCAGATAAAACAAAGATCATAATTCGGTGGTTGTCCTGTGGTCTTTATGTGCTTAACAGATGCATTTGTGTCACAGGACTCTCTGACATGATTACACTTTAAAGAAGTAGTACCTCAAAAGAGTTTTGTTTGTGCTGTTGCCATTTAGCATCCCAAGGTGGCTTGTAATCCAAGAGATGCTGAATTTGATCAACATTGAAATAATCTGCCCTGATATGGAAGAAGTTAAAGTAACTTGTGGTAGCTGTTCATTCAAACAAAATGGAGTGGTTTGAATGTATACGGTACATGTGCCCACTGCCTAGAAATGAACAATTTCATGACAATAATTGACAAATGGTAAACACCACAGCGTACACTATTGAGTTATGGATGCACGCAGGAGGTTGCTAAGCACGAAAGAAGCGTAAGAGTTGCTCGAGGCGATAGCCGAGAGCAACTCTAGCTTCTTGAGTTTTTTTCTGGTCGCGTAAGATTTGTTAAATAAAAGGGAACTCTTTAGCTACAATGTAACAATGTTATGTTATAAAACAAATGGTAAACACCACAGCGTACACTATTGAGTTATGGATGTACTTGGGAGGTTGCTAAGCACGAAAGAAGCGTAAGAGGTTCTCGAGGCGATAGCCGAGAGCAACTCTAGCTTCTTGAGTTAGTTTCTGGGGAAAGCTACCTTATAAGTAACACCCAGAAAAACTACCTTAAAGGCTCTCCTTTGTATAGTTTCTAATTTGGATGACAAATATCGTTTAGCGGCCTTACAACAAATATAGTCTATGTAGTCATTCCATTTAAGATCGTCTCTGATTTTAGCACCAAGTAATTTAAAAGCTAAGACACGTTCGAGCCTGTGGAATAACAGTCTTCGGGTACTCTATAAAATTTATCAGTATTTCGTTACACTTCCGAGGGTTGAACCTCATCTTACGGTCAATACAAAGTGAGTGTGTGTCCCTAACAGCCAAATCGAGAAGGCTTATTCAATTGCGAGGCAGAATTTGTACAACTGTGGTATCATCAATATATTTTGCTCTCACATCCCAATCCCTTAGGAGCCTATTTATCATGACTGAGAAAAGGGTGACACCCATCTTGGTCCCTTGGGGTATACCTCCATGGGTATACTTCCAATCCGATAAAACGTGTCCGATGCGCACGGCTTGAGTTCTATTTGTTAAAAAAGATCTCATCCAACTGAATAGCACTGGGTCCACACCGAGCAGTGATAATTCCTCCATAAGGATCTGATAGTATTTGGCATTTGTTTCACAACTGTGTACGAGATCTACGGCTCCCTCGCTTCCCACAGCTGTGGCATTTAAGACCCAACGAGAGGGCAACTCAGCGTAAGCTTCTTCGACCCTGCACGTCTCCTAGCCTTGCGAATTACCCTGGGCAGTCGAGGGTTCTGATAATGCTTCTGTCCCCGAACTTAATGGAGACTTGCATTTTCTGTGCAAACTACATCCATGCCACTAATACTTTAAATCACTAACAGACTTAAATCAACTCCACATAGAGGCGAGCAGCACCATACAAGATGGCGAACAACAGTATTTACAAAAAGCCAGTGCTTTGTCGTGTGGCTTTTTCTGAACAGCTTCCGAACGAATGGCGAAATCTTAAAGTGCATTCATTTTCAAATTATATTTTCTGAAAGTTTGTACAAGGAGGAAGGCTTATCATTTTTCCCTGAGGGTAAAACTTTCATTCTGTGTACTGCATTCTTCATGCGCGGGATCGATTCCTCGTAATAGAAATAGGTCCGCAATGTGGGGGCTATCAATTACTGGTGGAAGCTCTTGTTGGAACCACTATTGTATTAATGCGAACACCTCCAGTTACCACCATTTTTGTGAAACCCTGTTTGAACTGTTAGTTAAACTATGCAATCAAGAGCTGTTGTGATGGAGCGGTCTAGTAAGTGTCTGTAGGCACCTGGGGTACCCAACTGGACTTTTCCACAGAAAACTACCAAAGTTGGCTTAACGTCACGTTGGCAAAAAAGAGTTAATTATAGCGTAGTGTGTTATAGTCGAATTTTCAGTCCCAGCTTGTTCGCTGAAGCTGGCCAAAAAGCTAAAAGGGGAATTTAGAAGTCATATACAATCCATGATAGCTCATGGTTAAACCCACACAGTCGGAGAACTTTGCTGTTGTCTCCTGTCAAACTGTGACCTCTACTGTGAACACGCGCAAGTATTTACGACAAAAGGCTTCTATAGTATACCAGCATATTCTAACTTATAGTTCTCAGCTCAACTAAATCTGGCGGTCAAATTTTTAGAGTCTGAACGCTTCGCGAAAACAGTATCGCAATGTAAAAAGTCAATATGCTTCGGGCTCGCAAATAAAAACGTGAGAGTCGTCGCTGGCGCGGTGAGGATAGGAGAGCACCAATCAGAACAGATGCCATTTGAACTTTGGCCAAGTCTAGGTTAGCCAATCAAAGATGAGTAAAATTTTCGATCCAGTCACATCAATATATGAATATAGCGTCCGCGTGGCATGGATGAAGTTTATCATAAAAGAGTCACTATGGCAGACAACTGATGTTAGGTCTCCGTCAACTACCAGGAGCGCAGCAAATGCCAGGAACTCATCAGGTTCATCGACGAGAACAGCAAATTCAACGAAAAGCACTGCAAATTCAACGAGAAGCACAGCAAGTTTAACGAAAAGCACTGCAAGTTAAAATATGGAGACCATGGTAAGTTCAGTGATAGCCACGGAAAATTCAATGGAGGCAACAGCAAGCGGAATTGTTTCTGAAGCAACTACATCGCCAAGGCGTTCAGGCAACGGAGACTTTATAGGCTATGTTCACCAGTTGTCTCCGATAAAACGTAACAAAAAAACACTATTGACTATTCTACACTGCTGTTACAAACTAAAGATGGAGAGCAGCAAGAAGCGTTGCTGTACTCTAAACACAAAAGGCCGCTGTTGGTGGATAGCGAGAAATGTCGTACGCCTGTAAAGATGTAACCCTTCACCTACACTTCAGATGGCGAGAAGATAATCATAAATGACATGACCAAGATATCAGTAACTGGGCAAACTGAGTACTCATTTCAGTTCAAAGAGAGCCTGATGCCGGCGCGTACGCAGCCCGTTTCAATTGAAGACATACTAAGTCGTACCAATGAATGGGAGAATGTCACATTGAGCGGAAAAGTAGTACATGTTGGCGACATTTCAACGGTTGGTGCGAAGCAATTGAAATCGGCGGAGACTACATTTGCAGATTCCACTGGAACTATAGTTGTAGATATATGGGAACAGCATATTCCAATGATTGAAAACGGGAAAGTTTATCGTATTGCCCCTGTTAAAGTGCGTTCTTGGGCTGGAAAGAAGAAACTTTCTACTACTGTACGTTCAGTAGTAACAGAAATTATTGCTGATGACACACTTTCAAAGGTGTTCGTTTCCGAAGAAGATCTGAACACAGTAGACTGTAATGAAGTAACGGTGAAAGTGTCAAATATTCACTCAGTTGAGGCAGTTGGAACATTCATTCATTGTTTAAATAAGTATTACTCAAAACGACTTCTCCAACCCTCGGCGGGAAAAATAGTGCACTGTGACAGGTGTGGATACACTATGATATCTAGCAATTGTACTAAACAAGTCTGTGCAAAGATTGTTATCCAACTTGAAAGTGGCGAGCAAGGCAATTTAACGGCATTTCAAAGTGTTTTGAACAGCATCTTTGAACGAGAGATTTCTTCGCTGTCAGAAACCGATGTGGCAGAAAAGCGTTTACTTTTAGAGGAGGTAATTATACGATATAATTCTGATACGCAAATTATCACAGGGCTGCTGTTGTTGAAATTGTTTTAAATGAAAGCAAAAGTTATTCACTTTTATTAAATTTTGAAATGGAATTACGAGTTGCGTTGCATTGCGTTGCGTTGCTGAATTACGTACTGGAGAAAACGAATGATGTAGTTGAAATTGGTGGATACTTATTTCAGGTGGCATTGTTGACACTACTATATTCAGGAATTTAAAATTTAAGTCAATTTAGATGATATCTTGTGGCATGTTACTCTTTTCAAAATCAAAACGAGTTGAGTTTGTTTTGAAATCGCTACAATAACAGGTCTTGTTGAGTTCTAACTTACTTGAGAAAACCAATAGGTTTATAATTGTTAACTCGGAATAACTAGCTGCTCCAGGCTGGACTTTTTTCGTAATTTGGCGAATGGTTAGTTTTTCAGGTATTTTTGAGATTATTCAGGAATTAAAATTGAAGCCAGTTTAGATATGTTGTGACATGCTACTGTTTGCTTTGCTAAAATGTCACTGTTACGTAATGTGAAGGAAAGTGTTCTCTCCAGTTTTTGTTCTAACCCTGTGCCACTCCAGCAGAAACCATTCTGAAATGCGAGGTACCTATGTTGCCTGAGCAAAGCGTCTGTTGAGAAATGCATTTTCCCTACCTTATTACCTTTTGCACATATTTTTGTAAATAAACTTTTGGGTGTCCTAGATAAAAAGGGTTTTGGCTTGATGGCATGTGGATTGAATAGACTAGAACTTCCGGTGGACTTTTGTAATAAAATTTATCCAGTTTGAATGCTTGGCTGTTATTCATTAATTAACTCCCTGAAATTCCTTGAAAGAGAGACTTGTAATAAAGGAGTTTATAACTGGCTTCAAAAATGGATGGAGGGTGAAGTTAAATCCTGGTGACGAATGATATTAATCTGATCTGAAATGAGGGGAAATGTACCTCCCTAAGTACTTAGATGAGTTTGGCATACCAGGTAGCCTGCATGTCAGGCATTCAAGAGAGATAAAGAAAACTAGAAGTGTTTTTGAGCTCCTAGTTTTCTTCCCTCTCTACTACCCCTTTGAATGCTGGTGTAATTCAATGCCGCTGGACTGTAAAACAGTGGGTTGTATGAGAAATAAGAATATCAACACCTTGCATTCTTCTCATGCTTATGCTAAAAACAATTATTTGATGAGGTTTTAGTGATGGCCAGAATGATCAAGGTCTCGGTAAGTGTTATCAGCCAAAGGTTGAGGCTGATAACACTTACCAAGACCTTGATTATTGTGGATATAACAAAAACTGAATCTAATAATTATTATTAGACATTGATTTAAAGGAAATACAAAAATGCATTACGTTGAAGAACTGAATCAACCAGTGGTGTTCTCATTTCGCTGTGTGAACTTGACATTGCTTTTGCAGAATAATCTGCTAGCAGATTAATGAATAATCTGCTAGCAGATTAATGAATAATCTGTAGGTTGCACTGTTTCCTAGAATTAACTGTAGGCTTTTAGCCAATGAGAATACAGATGATGACTACAATGTATAATAAGTGGCATTGTTGTGTCCAGGGGGGACCATGACTTTGCACATTTCTGCAGATAGCACCTGATGGTCAATAATTAATGTCAGTTTGTTAAGAGAATAGGATCTATTTATATGATTGCATCTCAACAAGAAAACTGCTATCATTGTTAACTTCAAGCTGTCAAGTTGCCTGGAGTTTATGGTAAATTTATTATTGAGGCATTTTAATTTATAGCCTTATATTATATGACAGGGATAAAGACAGTTACTGTAGTAGTAGTATCCAATCAGTGTGTTTAATACTCTTCTGTTTTGATGACTACTTGCTCAGTTAAATAATGTCAGGCATTGTAGATTTCATTAACAATAACAAAGAGTTTCTACTGGATAGATTCCATGAATGTGCCGTCCTTGCAAGTGGCCAGCACTCAATTTCCGAACAGTTTGATGTTGGATGTTATCATAATGTCAGCATATGGAAAGTTGCACCAAAGAGTGCTTCATTTCCTTGATAGTAGTCAACAAATACTGTTCTTGTCGAGTCGATCACTTCAAATATTGTAGGACCTGGATTTTCCTCCACATCATTTGCTTGCCTTATAATCAATGGAATATAAATATTGTAGAATATCATGTGTGAACCAAAATTTCACTTCGTTCCTCATTTTGTATTTCCCAAGCACTTGCTTCAACGTTGGTAAGTAAAACACATTTAAATACAACATCATAAACGTTATGTTCCAAAATCGTCCTATCAGACGTGATAAAACAGCCTTTGTCTTAACAAAGCTGTCATGAATGCCAATCCTTGACCGATATTGTTCAATTGAGATGGACCCCATGATATAATGTCGAATAATCGAGATATGAGCGAAAATTTCGATCCAGTATTCTTTTCTCAGCGTCTACTTCGGGCTCTATCAGTGAGTTTTCAGTAGCTATATCAGTACTATAAAGTGCTCCCTCAATGAGGATTAAGCCGAGTAAAAAACATTGGCTTGCGCAGGCGTAAAAGCCTCTTTTGAACTGAAGTGCAAAAATGCACAGGCCGCACTGACTTCGTGCTATTAAGGCTACGCTGGTTAGCTTGACTCCAAGAATTGCTGTAATGACGAGAAACTGCAGCAACAGCTGAAAATAGTAAGATTAATATTAAAAAACACTAAAAACATGCGCACAGGAATTTCGAGGCTATCGCCGAAATTCAGAAGGCTTGACACTTACTTTACAGTCGCTAACAAATTTACGCTTAACTACGATGGTTAAAAAATTTTGGTACGCTAAAGCAAAAATAAAGAACAGCTAAAGAATGAAACTTACCTTCGAAACACCAGCAATGTATACTGGAGACAAAAACGCAAAACTTGCAAAGTGTACGCATGAGACAGCCCATCCTCGGAGACCCAGGGGCTGTGGGTCGATTTCAAGTTAGGGCATGAAGAACCCCTGGGGACTTTGTCTTACAAGACTAGTTCCAAACGGTCCCAGTCGTTCTGCCATCTGATTGGTGCCAGAAAATCTTTGTGTTTTTCTGCCCAATCAGATTGAAGTGTGCTTTGGAGTCCTTTCGTGTGTTATAACACTGACAAATTGCTCAGTTGCTCGCTATTTTTGTTTGGGCCGTGCGATGGAGGTTTGCTTGAGGTGGAAAGTTTCAGTCTCGCACACAATGTAAGAGAAATCGATCAGATTGTCCGCAAAAATCTTACCGGAAATTATACTGAATACTCTCGCAGGTATCACTAGAAAACGTGTTTTAAAGTTTGCGAGGTTTGTATACAACACGATGTTTGCAGTCATTGACATGTCGTTTTAAACGTTAAACGAGATTTAAGCTTAAACCTTCCTAGATTTTTTCCATAATTTGCTGTGACTGAAACTTTGCCAATCCCGTGAAGTTATTTCGCCGCACGGGCCAGGCAGGTATGTCGAGCAACTGGCGCTTTTGCCCACGTAGCTTTCTGCTTTCTGTGCGCGCCAAAATCTAATCTTCGCTTTGCAGGAAAGTCTTTCACAATACGGCTTAAGTTCGTGAACGACCTCCAGCAAGCGCTTAGAGAAAGCTTAGCTGTGTCTCCGGTTAACTAATTGATGACAATCTTTAATGAGGAAACTTTTTCACTAAAAAGTGGTTTACAAAAAGGACCTCGAAAATTAAAAATTAAAAATTTACAATGAATAAAAATGCTAAAAGATGCTACTAAAAACTAATGTATCTTATGTGTAATACAAAACTTAAATCAATTGATTAAAAATCTTACGCTTCAAAATATTTACATTATCAGCGGCTCGTATAGTTTTGTCCAGCGAGTTAAAATCACTTACAGCATGATAGCCAGTTCTTTGTTTGCCCCAGTTTCTTTTAACGGATGGAATTTTGAGGTTTGCTTTATTTCTTGTGTTGTAACTATGCTGTTCTTGCTGAGTGACTAATGTTAGTTCGTGATGCGTGAGACTATTAAGACATTTATATACATGTACGCATCGGCGCTGGAAGCGCCTTTTTTCTAGTGTTAACCACTTCAGTGTAGTTAACGCATCAGACGCAGAGGAATACAGTGGTCGATCTAATATTATTTTAGCCGCCTTATTTTGAAGCACTTGCAAACTAGACATTAAAGTTACATTATGTTTGTCTCCCCAAACTAAATCAGCATACTCGAATAAGGGCATAACAAGGCTTTTATAAAAAAGGATGCGCGCCTTAAACGGTAACAAATGCTTAATGCGTCTAAGTAGGCCAAGCCTTTGATTAACTTTCCCTGCCATGTATTCGACATGATTTGTCCACGAAAAATCAGACGATATTAAGATTCCAAGATATTTAAAACAAGTAACATTGTTTATACAATGATCAAAAATTGAAACAGTTAGAGCTATTTTCCTCTGTAACTTCTTGTTACTGCCTATGAGCATGCATTTGGTTTTGTCCAGATTCAGTGTTAACTTATGTTCATTCAGCCATTTCGCCACAGCCAGGAGGTCTTGGTTGAGCTTTTCAGTCAGCTCCTGAGAGGAAGACCCATAGCAGTAGATCACCGTGTCATCTGCATAAAGTGATGCTTGACAGGCATCTAGAACGCTTGGCAAATCGTTAATGTAGATGACAAATAGCAGAGGACCCAGAATACTTCCCTGAGGGACCCCATGGGTAACTGGCAATTCATCAGACAACTCATTCCCACAACATGTACGCTGTTTCCTGTCAGTAATGTAAGAGCGGAACCACTGAAGCGAGTTCTCACATAAACCAATTTTGGAGAGCTTGCGTAACAAAATCCGATGGTCCACAGTGTCGAAAGCCTTGGTTAAATCCAAAAACACGGCCCCACACAGTTTACCTTGTTCCATGTTCAATAAGACTTCATCAGCAAATGATGTCAAAGCAGATTCAGTAGAGAGCCCCTTCCTGAATCCAAACTGTTTCCTTGTGAGAAGGTTGTTAATTACCAAGTGCTGGTACAGCTGGGAATGCACGGCTTTCTCGAGAATTTTACTGAGTGTCGGTAAAATAGAGATAGGACGATAGTTCGATGCATTTGACCGGTCGCCTGATTTAAACAAGGCTGTAATTTTTGAGCATTTCCACAATTTAGGAAATTTACCAGTAAGAATCGATCGATTCAACAGCTTAGTGATGGAGGGAGTGATTGTATTAGCAGAGCTCTTGAGTAGTCTAGCACTAATTTTGTCCAAACCAATTGCTTTATTTGTCTTCAAAGAGGTAAGCTGCTGAAACACAAACGATTCCTTTAGTTCAGTTAACTGGAACTGAGACAACGTTTGTTCTAAAACCAAGTTGCAATTCGACCAGGTAGTCGTTATTTTGTCAGCTAGGCGCTTGCCTATGGATGCAAAGAAGCTATTCAAAGCAACAGCAATGGATTTGGAAGTGGTGTGCTGAATGCCATCGGAAATGATGCACTGAACCTTTTCTGAGGATGAATTACGATTGCATGCTTCGTTTACAGCTTTCCACATTTTGCCGTGATCTCCTCTGGCTTCCTCGATCATTTCGCAGTAATATTTCGACTTAGCAGATTTTACTAAGCGGTTTACTTTGTTCCTCAGTTTCCTGTAAGTGTTCCAGTGCTTTTCTGAGTTCGATTTACGTGCTTTACGATGATACCAGTCTCGATCTCTCATTGATTCGCTAATTTTGCTATTCATCCAAGGAATAGGTGTTCCCTTCACACGTCGTCGTTTGACAGGTGCATGATCGTCTGCAACTTCTGAAAACAGTTTGTTCCAAGTTAATAAAGCGTCATCGATATTGTTTTCATTGTCAACGACGTGCCAAGGAACATTCCTAAGATCTTCGTTAAATGAATTCGCATCGAAATTCTTGTAAGAGCGATACTCAAACATTCTTGGATGTGCTTTTGTGTGCACACCAGTCTTTAGAATGCAAAACACCAGGTAATGGTCGCTCAATGGAAACGGAACAACACCAGATTTTACAATACGATGTTCATTATTGACAAAAATCAGGTCAATCAAGGTCCGTGAGGTGTCAGATATTCGAGTAGGCTCTTTTATCAGCTGTGTGAAGTCAAAAGCGCGCGAGAAGGTGAGAAGTAGTTGTTTGTCTTTCTTGGGCGATTTTGAATTAGGCATCATGTTTGCGTTTAGATCTCCTAAAATGATCACATCCGATTTCTCAAGATCAACAGCAGGCATACTATCTCGCAGAGACGAAATAAAAGTGCAGAGATCGGCATCTGGTGCTCTATAAGCGCAGCATAATAACGTTGGCTTACATTTATCTCGAATTAACTCAATCCATAAACATTCCTGTCCACCAGTATTGATATCATTCCGCAAACGAAACGCCAAATCTTCTCTTACATACATAGCAACTCCGCCATATCCCTCTTTATTGCCAGTGCGATCTAACCTTATGCACACAAATCCAGGGAGTTTTATTTCAGCATCACTTGTTGAGGAATCCAGCCAAGTCTCGGACAGAGTTAGCACGTCAAAAGTTTTGTTGTTAATTCCCTCAAGACGCAGAGAGTCGGTTTTGTTTGCGAGACTTCGTATATTCAAGTGAGCAATCTTGAGACCTCCAGTGGACTTGATATCAGCAAATGTCTGGTAGCCGGGATTAATCTCAATGTCACCAGCAAGAGCAATAAGAGTCAAAGCAAAACAGGCACGATGAAAAAGCTTACAAAGCAAAAACTTATTAACGAGAACAACGTGGGAAGGAGAAATTGTTTCGGGCAGTTGCCGAAGGGGTTTGGAAAGAGTTTAACCTTTCAACTGCTGCTTAGAGTGTTGAAATTCTTGAGCTAGGAAGGCTACGGATTCTCTTCTAGTCCCTTGGTCATTGTCATTTCACCTCTTCTGTCGATTGTTGAAGACCCAAGTTAAATACCTTTGATCATTGGGAATCGATTCGATGTTGCTTTCAAGGGGAAAAACAAAACCAAAGACCAAGAAATATTGGATGGAAAGGGCGGGTTTGCTTTATTGCAAATGTCAGCTTAATAGCACAGGGCCATCTACCCACATCTAATAAGCTAAAGTTTCCACGCTCAGCTTTTCTTTTTTTTTCAAGCGAAGATGAGATTAGATTTTGGCACGCACAGAAAGTTTCGCAAGTACCAGTTCCTCGACATACCTGCGTGGCCCGTGCGACGAAATAACTTCACGGGATTGGCAAAGTTTCCGTCACGGCAAATTATGCAAAAAATCTAGGAAGATTTAAGCTTAAATCTTGTTTAAGGTTTAAAGCGACATATCAATGACTAGAACCATCGTGTTGTATACAAACCTCGCAAACTTTAAAACACGTTCTCTAGTGATACCTGCGAAAGTATTCAGCATAATTTCCGGTAAGATTTTCGCGGACAATCTGATCGATTTCTCTTACATTGTGTGCTGAGACTGAAACTTTTCACCTCAAGCAAATCTCCGTCGCACGGCCCAAACAAAAATAGCCAGCAACTGAGCGATTGGTATTTGTCCGTGTCAAAACACACGAAAGGACTCCAAAGCACACTTCAATCTGATTGGGCAGAAAAACACAAAGATTTTTCTGGCACCAATCAGATGGCAGAACGACTGGGACCGTTTGGAACTAGTCTTGTGAGCCAATGTCCCCAGGGGCTCTTCATGCCCTAACTTGAAATCGACTCAGCCCCTGGGTCTCCGAGGATGGAGACAGCCCCAAAATGGCCGATTTACGACGCTGATTCACAGGAGCATACCAGTCCCCTCCCCCGACAAATAAATTCGTACTGATTCCTACCACCACCGGGTGCGGCTAATACACAATTCCTCCCAGATGACCCTGCGATCCCGACACGCAGACTAATAAACCCCGCCGATGGTAGCATAGTGGAGGTTGACGCCCCCACAAAAATGAAGTGATGTATCTGATCAAACAGCTATCTATAGTTGAGACTGTGTCATCGTCGCTTTACGACTTTGAAGCCCCTTTCTTTCAACTTGAGTATTCTTATGCACATTTCCTGTTCGTTTGCGAGGTCTACAAGGGCGTATTTTGATCATGGATGGAGCGAAGGGAAGGAAAACCACTTTGATAATTTTGGTCACTGCACACCGACCGACGCCATTTTGATAATTGTGTTGACTTAATATACTCAGTCAAAAGTGTTGCTGTATTTTCCACAAGAAAGGACAACTGGTATCGCCCCTTCAAGGTTGATTTTGGGTAAAAGCTTCGAACACAAAGAAGGGAGTACGGTTACAGTCAACTGGGAGGGCAAGAAAATACAAGCGGAGATTATAGCTGTGGGTGGTAAATCTTACAACCTTTTTCCCATAATTCTTTGCTAGACAAACAGCGATTCTGTCTGCCATTTTTTTAATGGGCTCCACGCACATCACACCAAAATAATTAATTTAGGGCACACTTTGTTGGTCCTCAAGTTTTTACATTTATTACTACCGAACTTACTATTATTGTGTACCAGCTTACTGAAAACGAAGAGATTCTAAATCAAAAAGACATTGAGTGGTCTTCCAAGTTTATTTCTGCAACTGAACCCGATCCAATTTCCAATCAGTCCAAATTACCAGTCGAAAAATAGGAAGAAAGCCAGCAGCCACGGAGAACTCAAGTCAATTCAAGGGTTCATGAGGTAGTTACCGTTCATTTGCATTTACAATTTCGGTGAAAAAAAATTCCACCTGTTAACGACACCATGTAATTGTCCATTAAGTGATAGAGAATTTAGGCTGAATCAAATTGAATGATATTTCACGCATAGAATTGATTTGAGTTGTGTAAGGAATTATAGTCGTTTCATCAACGTTCAATTCGCAGACTTCTGATGGCCGCCAGTTTGCAAACCTAATACGTTCCACGTAAGTAAAATTAATGTGGTACGTAGCACAACTTGAGTGCGAGACGGTTGCATTCTCAACAGAAGATTCAGAACGAAACAGGTACCTGCTGAAATTTGTACTGAATTGAAATTAACATTATACCATTTATTTTCGAGACCGAAAAAACTACCAACAACGCACATGGTGTGGGAAACTGTCCCATCGATACATGTCAGCGGGGCTTATAACTTACCATAAGTAAACTTAACGAATCGTAAAACAGTACTTTGATTTATGATAAAACTTTCTATCACGAGCTCAGTGGTAGGAGTTGGTGTGGGTGTCTGACTGTTTGATGCTCCTTGGATAAGATAATAATTACCGCTGAAGAGAAAAACACCACTGATTTTTGATAACTCTTTTTTAAGGACGACGTCATCCATAGCAAAGCTAACTAAGGATACGGCAAGGTATCAATTGAAAGGAATTTTGCGATCAATAAAAAGCCATAAGAAATGTTTCTAACCTTTTAATTGTAGACATTAAATAGAGTGTGTGACATAACAATAAATACAGTTTTTTGTGTGATTTTTGTAGAGTACAGAAATAAACGCTCATACATCTACATGATCTACATCCATTCAGTTTTCAAATAAGAATTCCGTTTTACCACGACGAAGTTGTCAGTCTACCAAAACGAACGCTCCTCATAAGCGTTCCCTTTTTTTCTCGTACGAACCGAAACCACATAAGAAAATTAGTAATCTAAATTTACTCACCCTGTTACGACGGTTCTCTCCGTTTACGACAAAAGCCTTTATAACTTAAAGCAAAGCAATAAATTTGAATATCAATGCAATCAATTGTTTTCAAATAGCAATGGCTCGAAAGTTAAACAAAGCAATATGAGAGCAAAATGCATGTGAACTAAAGGACATCAGTTACGGAGTCAATAATATCGACATACGGGATACTTCAATGGTGATCAATACCACACTACTAATCCAATACCAAACTACAAAAAAATTACCAAATTTCAAATATCCTTGGGAGGATTCCCTACCAGATTTTCTACAAAAAAAAAAATTTACGGCGGAATGTTTGCACTACAACAGCTTGCAAATTTAAAGAGTATAAACGGGCCGCTTCTCAAGTTTGTTTTGTTTTTTAAATGTTTGGATGTTATTTTATCTCTTTCTATCCTGTTTTAATCAGTGAAGGACACTTAAGTAATATCTACCCAAGTTCTCGTACTCTGAATCCACCTGAATTGATTAATTATTTGTATCTTTAAACAATTAACTTAATGAATTATTATCTAAAACAAAGATATCAATTGATTCTTTAACATGGAAAGACCTTAAAATCATTGCTGTAATCACGCATAGTTTAGCACCGAGAGGTGACAGAAAGGTACCCTAACGGCGAGCACTGGATCATTTTCCCAATCTTTTAGCAGCAGCCTTCTTTGCAACTTCCTCACTCGGTCCTGCATCTTCATCTCCAAGATCTTCAACCCTGGAGTATTTTTTCTTGTCATAAGCTCCCAGATTAAGTAGTTCCTCATATGTCTGGGGTGGAAAGCAAGAAATAAGGGTTGTACATTTGCTGCACAGCACTATATCACTATGATGTTAAGCTGAAAAGTAAAGTTACTTCCAAAGTGGACTGAGAACCTCTGTGATTTTAGGAGGGATTTATAAACTGAAAATCGTGAAATGAGCGTAGACGGCATAACGAGCGTGAAAACACCACTGACTAGGGATCTAAATGGTCCTAGTTGAGCTGTTTACAGCGCTATGGGGAACAAAACCAGTACCATCAAGTGCTGCTCCCGAAACTAAATGGTGTCAAAGTACTGAAAAATCCACGAGACTTCAAAATTCATAGAATGTCAGCAAGCTTTCAATTCTTAAAACAAACCTCTTCACGAATGTATTTGTCCATTCTTTGTCGCAGGTTTTCAAATGGAGGACGAAAGTCAGGGTTTAAATTCCAGCACCGTTTCATCATATCATGCCTGAAATTAAACAAGGATGGTCAATTCTCAACTACGTTTTTTGGACTATGCGAAGAATTGCAAGAAGTTTCTTTTACTGGAACCCTTTTAACGAAAATAATGGTTTAGGTTTGTTTTGGGTCATCGAACAAATCGGCACTATTTCACTCGCTCTGATCTCGTCGAAGTACGTAGACACACGTTATCACAGCTGAATACCTTATGCTCTTAGTTCACACTTTTAAAAGAAAACAGCTTTTATATTCATTGGTTAATTATGCCACTGCAAAAAATTCTACAAGAAGAACGTTAATTGTGATGTACTGTGTTGAAATTTAGGCTATACATTAGAAAACGTCGATTTCGCACCAGAGAGGTACAACTCACAGTTTTTTATCAACATGATCAGGCTTTGGCAGCTGATATCCTTTTGTGACCTCTGCAACCACCCTGCCTTCTGACCATCCATCGTATGGAATTCCTCCTGTTCAGGCATAAGGACGTGTGCATGTGATATTTAACAATTATTCGCCGAAGGCGAGGTGAATATCGTCGAATAATCCCCGAGACGAAGTCTAGGGGATTATTCGACAATATTCTCTGAACCTGAGGCGAATAACTGTTTTAGTATAATTTCAGAGCTGAACAACAGAGAAATTTCTAAAATAACACTTTAGTAACATTTACTAACATTTGATTTTAACATTTTATATAAACCGCGTGGAGCGGTTTATATAGCGTCATATAAGGAACCGCTCGACCAATCAGATTGCTGGAAACTCTCTACCCAGCTCTGAAATTATACTAATACTGAATATATCACTAATAAAGATGTTGAAATTGTAGTCAGTGAGCCATACTTTTAATAATTTATTACAATTGTAAACATCTATCAGGTCAAATAAAAGTGCATTTAAACATGTTTCACGAAATTGCTGTGGCTGAGACATCGCGCTCCTTTTCGACATCATTTTAAACAAGAAAAAAGTCCGCATTTAATATAGCTAGATGAAGCCCAAATCTAAATTTTCCTTAATCTTGCATATACTTTTACATAGCTTGATGATGCTCAAATACAAATTTTCCTGAGTCAATGTAGTTTAAAGTTTTTTCGTTTTGGTTCGGTTTTGATGGTAGTCTCTAACAAGTGAACACTATGGAAGTCTTCTACTTCTTGTTTCATTTCATTTCATGAGATTAACTATCGATAAATAGCTTGCTACATATTAAAATGAAAACAGAGTTAATGAGATTTGATTTTCAGGTGTAAAAAGCAGATGATCTTTACTTAACACGGGAGTTGTCCTAAAAACGACAACTGTCGCACTTTTTGCCTGGAGGTAATACAACTCGACCGGAACTCATTAATAGGGTTCACTTTTACAAGAGTAGTTAAACTGCTTGATCAGTCTTACAAGACTGGGACACTAATGAACTAACTTAAAGCAAGAGATTGTAAACCATCTATATTATCTTGTTTAAGGACATTTTCATGAGTGAAAGGCGTGGAAAAAAGTAAAAACAAACCTTTATTATAAATATTCTTATTGAACTTAGTTTGGCTTACCAAGGGTAACTATCTCATACAGAACGATTCCATAGGACCACCTGGTGAACATATCAGAAATATTTCCACAGTTAGTGCCGAGTGAATTTTGGATGTGAAGTAATCAAAAAAAAATCAAATTGGGTGATCATTTCGTTAAGGTGATGGAAGAATATACACGATACATACACATCACTCAAAGTGGAAAGTCCGGCGAGGTTTCCCAGCAGAATTTCTGGTGCAGTCCATTTGGTTGGCAAACATCCCTGCGGGAAAAAAAAAACATTAAAACTTCTCTTAAACTATCATTATAATAATGTTATTTAATTTGTTTTGTTTTCGTTTGTGATTGTTTTTTGTTATTTTTGCTTTACATCTTTTGTGATAATTTTCTTCAATTGTTCCTGAGTATCTCTTATTTTGCAAAGAAAAAATCAGTGCTAGCGCAAACAAAACCACTGTGAAATGTTGAACACCAAAAGAATAGTCGGTCCTCCATGTACTTCATTGTATGAGAAAATAAAAAGTAGCATTTTAGTAGTTGTCAATATTTTTTGCGCAGAAGATGAAACAAGTAGGAGAACAACGGCTAACGAAAATGAGAAAAGCAAGAGCTAAAATTTTTTGGGCCCTTGAACGGCGAGATCTATTAGAACTGATGATCTTGGAGAAAATAAGTGCATGATCAAATTAAGACAAAGACTTAATTAAGACGGCCGCAATGGGAAAGGCACATACAGGAGGTTTTGCTCATATGAAAATGATGGATTAGTGCAGAATAAAGAAAGTATCCAAAAGAAACTTCTTTCGGATCAATGCATACAACCTCCAATCGAATGAGTCGGAGACAAATGAGGAAAAGAATAAACTTGAATCAGGAGAAAAGGAGAGGAATGAAGGGGGCAACTGAGTAGTAGCGATAGTAACGACTGAAGCTATTTGCAGCATTTGACGAGAAAAGATGTCTGCTTCCCCAGAACTTTATTTTACTTTAAAAATTATCTTCCTTCTTCTGCAAAGTCATATTTTACAAAGTATGAAGCTACCTAATATAATTGTGTAAAAATGTAAAAACAAAAATAAATTTGCCACTCTCCT
This sequence comes from Stylophora pistillata, assembly GCF_964205215.1. Classification (NCBI taxonomy): domain Eukaryota; kingdom Metazoa; phylum Cnidaria; class Anthozoa; order Scleractinia; family Pocilloporidae; genus Stylophora; species Stylophora pistillata. The sequence goes on from NC_142523.1 coordinate 3,044,098, forward strand.
AAAAATAGCTTTCAAGCAGACCTATTAGAAAAGAGAAAACATGTTTCCTTTCGCGAGACTTTCTACGAACAACCTCAGTGAAATTTATATACCACGATGTTTAGCGTTTTACTTTCTTTTTCCCTTTTTTAAGTTAATGTGAACTATGAAAACCATGTTGGTGGTCGAGCTAAGTTAATTTCATGCTGAGAAAATGCTGTCGTTTACAGCTTGCTTCTAGAACGCTCCATAATAAAGCAACAACAACAACAACAAAAAGCATTTCCTACCTTTTTGGCATTTCCATGGCCACCTTTAAAGCTTTGATTTGCCATGCCAAAGTCGGTCACTTTGCAAACATAGTTGTTATCGAGGAGAATGTTTCGGGCCGCAAGGTCACGATGAATGATCTACCAGAGACAAAGATCCATGACGTGAAAGCTTTTAAATTATTTGATTTCATGACAAAACGGCGAGATAAAGGTCTGAGCATGTGCGAAGAGAAAAGGGCAACTGGACAGGCCATTATAGTTCTTTGAGGCTGTCAGGACTTAGGCGTTTACCTTCTTAAGAAAAATGGCAAAAATAGTAATGATGATGACGATGATAATTATGATAATCACATTAATAATAATTATGACAGTAAAATGAAGTTTAGATATAGAAAACCAACAGAAGACCGGTTGTACTCAGAAAAACAAGATGCTCTTTTCATTACCGTAGTTTCTTGTTACAATTGTCAAGGGACACTCCGCTGTGCTTGTTAGCGCAGCGGAGTGTCCCACAACAGGCCAAAATCTAATATGGTTGGCGCATATCCGACCATTTTACCGTTGCATTTATTTTTCTGAGGGTAGTCAGACCTCAGTAGGCATCCTATTTTAGCTGCTCCAACCGAACTATTATGAAAATTACTCTCATATCCTTTTCCTCATTAAAGTAAAAATACCTTTTGGACAAGTTCATTCATCAATAGAGTTTAGTTATTCAAACGAGGTCCAACCTAAACCACGGTTTTACACAATCACTGGGCGTCGCGTTTTCTCTATTAGTTAAATAAATGTCCCTCGACTGTAAGTTTTCGGCTTTCTTAGCTTTGATCATAAGAATAAATGCTCACACAAAAGGTTCGACTAAAATGAAGATAGTTAATAACGCAGTTTTGTTAGACAACGACTAAACTTTGTTTGAATAACCGGCCCTATAAGTTTGACATCCGAAGTGACCTACTCGCTGTAATAAAAGTACCATGGCCCAAAATTGGGTATCAGACTTTAAGTAAGTGAAACGTACCCACAAATGTTGGTCAGCATCTGAGCTATTAGAAAACAGTTGAAAGGTCTGAGAAATTTTTCGGAGTTAGAATTGATTTATGACAACAATGAAGGAATTCACTTACCCCTCTCGATCCAAGGAACACCATGCCAGCCGCGATTTGTTTGGCAAACATCACAAGATCGTAGTTTGTCAAATCTTGAGCCCTTCCGTCACCAAGATAATACCGATCCCTCACTCCTCGGCATTTTCTGAGGTAACCAAGTAGGTCACCGCATGGCATGTATTCCATTATGAGAATAGGGTGAACTTGAAGTGGCGTAAAAAAAAAAAAAGTCAAGGCTCATAACCACAATATCTATTAAAAGTTTCTTAAGAGGACTCATTTTAAGGATTTTCCTTCATGAGACTTAAGCCTAAATTTTTGAAATGAGAAAGCAAGACAGCTCGAATACCAAGATTAATGATATCATATACTCTGGTCCTGCGTCCAAAATCTTCGTGATAGGGCTATCGATAAATGTTCTCAAAGAGGAACAGTCTAGCTACTGCGCGCGCGCACACACACATACACACACACACATACACACACACACACACACACACACACACACACACACACAGAAACAAACAAAACAAAACAAAAAAAAATAGAAACCACAAACTTCGTCTGATCAACGAGCCGTTCTGGTTATGGAGCTCATTCAAGAAGTAGTGTAGTATTTTTAATAACTTATACATAGAAAAATGCTTTACACTTAGTACTTACTTTGAGTTGTAACGCAGCCCATGAACTTTACAATGTTTGGCTGATTGTTTTCACCGATAAGTTTTCCCAGCTCAATTTCTCTCATCAAACATTTCCTTCCCTCCTCTCCAGCAGTGGCTACAACAACAGGGTATGTTGATGAAGAGAATAATTCTGATAAATGCATTCTTTTCAAGCTTGATACTGAGAATTAATCTATTTAGGTTTCAAACCTCACACCTTCCTTTTACCATTTAGATGATTTTATTTGAAACCAGTACGTTACTCAACTCACTGACGAGTTCTCCCTAGACATTGCTGGATCGATAGGGTTGGAATCAGTTAACGTTCAAATCCTACCAATGGACTCTTAGTTTTCTTTGTTTAGCATCTTCATGAAAATCATTTTTGTTGCCGCTTTTGTTCCGTATAACAACAAACATATGAAACATATGTGTGAACTGCGGTTATGAGACGTATATATGAATTAATTTGATGGCCTGCTCCCAGTTGGCTTGTTAGCTCAATTGGTAGAGCGCTGCACTAGTATCGCAGAGGTCAGTGGTTCGAATCCCGTACAGGCCTGAAATTTTTTTCAGGTCTGATTTTCACTATTGCTCAAATAGTGCTTTGTTCCGTATATTGCCGCGAACGGTGAATATCCACGAAAATCCGAACTTTTAAACCAAAATTCTTCACGAGGGCGCCGAGAAAAAACTCGCACTAACTGTTTACAGTGATCAGCCTAAAATTATAATCGAGTCGAGAGAAAGTAAAAGATATAAAGAGCTTTCAAATCAATGGCCTTGTGGCGCCGTTCGGAGATGCTACCAGCGTGCATGCGCGAAAACTTAGATGTCCCGTATGGGGACCCAGGCGACGGTCGTGTGTCGAGCATCCAAACCTTGTAAATGCTATCGAAAACCACCGTCCACTCAGTCTGTTGGAATGCCCCCCTCAACCCGAGACAGTCTACCACTGGAAAAATGGGAATAAGTCACGTTCTGTTGGAAATAATTGCATTTTTTAACAAAACATAGTTCAGGGGGAAAATAAGCTCTAGCTAGTGGATCCAGTGACGGATTCGCAGGGAAGATCCGGGCCCACCCCTCATCTCACTCCAAATACAAATGCACGGCACAAAAAGTTTTGCAATGACAAGATCGCCTAACTGGCTGATTTTTTTTTATCAATTTGTTTGCCTTTTCTCCCTTTTGTTCAGTGTATATCCGTGAGCGAAGAAGAGTGGAGGTTGTGCGTTGGTCGAGAGATAAGTTTGGACCCCCTCTCCGTATTAAACTTTCTAGAATGCACCCCTGGAATCAATATAAGTATCAACATATCGAATCAAAGGAATCTTACGCGTGAAGCATTTAGCGGCGACTGTTCGGTTTCCAGGCCTTCCATTCGGTGAACTCAGGAGAGCTCTCCATACGGCTCCGAACGCCCCTCGCCCAATGACTTCTTGAAGCAGGACACGGCTCACCTCAATCTCCCATCCATCTACCTCAACATTCAATGGCTCCATCTGAATTGCCTGCTCTTGATCAGGGCTGAAAAGTGGAAACGTTACATACTTTCGGGGTTAAAACAAAGAACGGTGATAAAAAAAAATTTGCTTTTGAAAGCAAAAAAATCATTAATTTGCTAGTAATTTTATTGATTGCCCCGACTTTTACCGAGATAATTGCCCTTGCTGATGATGAGAAGACAAAGTTATCACTAAACTAGAGACCTAACTTATCACAAAACGCGCTCGTAACTATTCATTATGTAAGTACACTCCTCAGATCGGACTGAGTAAAAAAAACTACCCCGTTGTTTGTTAAAATGAATTACGGAAACTTTTTCAGTTGTTTAAAATCCGGAAAATTATACTTTAAATTCAAATTTAAAAAACATTGAGTTTTGGGATACAAACAGGTGGAATTCATAGAAACTTTGAGACAAGAAAGAAAAAAATTAACAAACGAACGAATAAGGTTGATTCTATCAGCAATTTATGAATGTTAAATATGCCGGCATAATTATTATCATAAAAGTAAAATGATATCATCTTTGTTACGATCATCATGTAAGGTCGTAAGTCACGAGGGGGGTCAGAAATACATTGAAATTTTTTGGACAAACTGAAAACAATGCTTCACAAAAAAACGAAAAAAAAAAGTGATGTTGGTGACTGATAAATATGGGGATAGCCTGGAAAGGATTAAGGCATGAGTAAAAATTAGATGAACAAAAGGTAAAGTAGTTGACTTACAGAGCCATAGCTGCAATTTAAATCGAAAAAAAAATAAGAGAGGAGAAAAAGAAGGATTAAACTTTTTATCAATGTATTTAAGCAAGTATTCTTTTAAAATTGCTATACAACGGCAGTATGATTTCAATGTGCACCAAATATCAGCTGAGTTGACAAATGTTCTCAAAATACCGTCATTAATCATAACAATATCGATAATGACGATAATAATAATAATGTTAATTATAATATTGCAAAATATATTATTATTACAATAATAATTAACAAATTGCAGTTTCCGCTTGGTGGTTTCATTGTTTTTTCGACTTGAAAGGGTAAGATCGAGGAAACAGTTAAAGTGTGGGGTGACATAAACAAAAAGAAAGTCTATGTAAGCATTAGCTAGCTTCTGTTACTCTAATCAAAGGTAGCTAAAATAAAACAAAACAACTGAGCTTCACCTGTCCTTCGACACTTGCAGAAAAAGCAGGCAATCAGCGAAATGACAATCACCACCGCCACTAATCCACCAAAGTAATACCACCAAGAATTGGAACCTTGAATGGCTCTTGGAACTTGCTCGGCTAATTGTGTGAAATAAATGTGGTCATTAAATCAATCTCAACGATAGTGCCTGTAATAATAGTCACGTTACCGTCCGGAATGGCCTTGGGCATCCCTGTTGTGCATTATTTTAACCCGTGATTGACGCCTGTTCTTAAAAGTTAGCTCAATGGATAGAGCGCTGGACTGATGTGCGGGAGGTCGAGGGTTCGAGCCCCGGCCGGACCAACACTCAAGGTCTTAAAATAATTGAGAAGAATATGCTGCCTTTCTAAAACATCAAGAAATAGTTTAGATATTCTATTCTTCTCGGATAAGGACGAATAAATGGAGGTCCCGTCTCCTGCAGGGTAAGGGGTAAGAAACGTTAACTTCCCACCCATCCCTCCCTTGGGGTGGGATGGGTGGGTTGTTGTCTTGCGTTTCATACATAAGAACCAACAAGGCAATAAACCAAGCACTCTGGTGTATCGGAGTAGTTGTTCTTTGGCCAGCTGTAGTGATAAAGAGAGAACAAGTTAGTACCAAATCATTCACAACTTCCTGCTGTTTCCCTCTTCTAAGGCGGGGGGTGGCGAGGGAGGGGAGGAGAGGGGTGATAGGAGGCATGGGGGAAGAAGGAACAGTCAGGTTGTACCAGTTCGAGTAGAGAAATCCCTATTATCCGTCCCAAACCTCTCAGAATGTTCCTATCATTACAGCAGTAAAGTCAAGACTCGAGCTTAGAGGCGCAAACAGCCGGAACTTATCCCACCCTCTGTAGCACAAAGCAACTACGAGCAATTCCACTCCCCTGCATGAGATGTTAGTCAATCGCAAGTAAACCCTCCCCCCCCCCCCCCCCCCCGCCGCCATTTCTTCAGATTTCTCTGACAGTCCGCTGGTATCCAAGTCTCGAACCCGACCTCTAGTACAAACACAGAAAGTACGTGTCGAACTTACTCACAATTCCCAGGATGGGTCTGGCTTCAGTGACTTCACTCGGCGGACTTTCTCCCTGATCGTTTCTTCCGATGGTCCTAAATTCGTACAAGGCAGACTCCAGACCATCAATCTCCTTATCCAGTACATCACCCAAGTAGTTGACCCACGATGAGTTTACAAACTTTTCAACTTCCACTAACAACAACAACAACAACATAGAGAAATCAGTTTATCGTTCATGTAAAATGGGAGTAACTTTCTATGTGTTGCAATAGTAGGAGTATAAAAAGATAATTTAGCTGATAATGTAAACTGGCCACCGTGTATAGTCTTTGAAGCTGACGTTTCGAGAGTTGGCCCCTCGATAGTTAAGCAAATTCCTCCAGTCAGAATCTTAAAAAATGTTTAAGGTACACTGCGAAGAAGATACATACTGTTGCAAGGGTGCAACTTACATTTCTGTCGGTACTGAACAAGGAATTCATGGGTGTATCCTCCACCAACATCAAACTCGTAAGTAACCTTGACTTTGTCAATTGCCGTTGGTTCAACTGTGGGAGCTTTGGGCTTAGCAGGTGCTGTGGATGAGAAATATAAATAAGATTAATGCGTTCATCATCGTGCAAGCGCAGTCAACTCTCCGCTCACGGACACGTAAGCGGACAGTTCTACTTACGGACAATTTAAATGACTCTCAATCAAACTCTGTATTTACACAGCAAGGTTGTAGCTAAGAAATTACGCTGCCGGCTGAAATTTCAAGCGAGGTGGCGTAAAGTTGATGAACGATTGTAAGTGTGTAACCTCGGAGTGCTCGCTGAGCTTTACCAGGCGGTTGCCTGCCAAAATGTAGCCGGCAATCGCTGCTTTTTCATCCGGCGAATTTCGCCGACAGCCGGCGATTAGGGACAACCCTGCACATCGGACACTCTCTTGTGAAAGGACGCAGACACTTGTGATATAGAAAATTGGATTTTTTGCTTATTTGAGCGCTCTCCTCGTGAGCGGACACCCCATCGATAATAATGAACTCTAGGTAATAAAATTTGTCTTGAAGTTTCAAATCAACCTTATGACAGAGCAACACAACTATGAGGATCAGTTTTGTGAAACCTCCATTTCTCCGCGAGAAAGCAAGCTCTCCGTTCGTTTGACTTTAACAAGAGTCTGACATAATACTCTTCCGTATAAACGGAAATCCACCTCCTTTTCTTTGGCGTCCGCTGAGGGAAATAATTCTCGCAGACGGTCAGTACTTCTGACGGACACTTTTTCCAATTCCCGAGAGTGTCCGCTGTAATCGAAATAATTTTCCAAATTTGTCGTGACTTACCAGAAACTTTGACTGTTTTAGTGGGTATTCTCACACTTTCACCGTAACCCAGTTCGGTCTTGGCTTGTATTTCTACAACATAGTTTGTCAGTTCTTCTTGCTTTACTTCCTTGCCAATAAGGTACCTCCTCTTCGAAGCTTCTAGCTCGGTCATCTCCACTGGCGTACCTTTAGGCTCTGAACCCTCGTATTTAGCAGATCCCGTTCGGTAATTTGTAATGATTCCATTGGGTTCTACAGGTGGTTCCCACGTGACCAGGATGTACAACGCAAATGAGTACACTTTCACATCTGACGGGGGTCCAGGAACTAAAAATTAAACACACGCCAAGTTGCAACATAAGTGAAAAAACAGTGAATTTTTAGTATTAGAAGTGGGTGCAGTAAAAACAAGGCAAAAGGGGTGCAACTATTCCGTGAGCGGACCGACATCATAACCCTTGTAATGAACGCCTGGATTGAGTACCTGCTCAAATGCGATTGGACGCGGGGAACAAAACAGCAATTTCAATGCCTCTATAGACCTCCCAAGAACCCCCATTTGTAAAACCGCTGCATTGCATTTGCCTAAATTGACTTCAGTCTAATCTGACATCACTTTTTTATTCGATGATCTTCAGGACGCTAAAATTAAATACATTTCCTTGTTCTGTTTCCTCATTCCAAATTCCCGCTCAATTATATGTTCACTGCGCAGGCGCGCATCTGCGGTATAAACAAATAGCCCATTTCCGAATTACCCTTGGCCTCATTTTCAAAACGAGTCCTCGTGCTCATCCTTTCATATGATAATAAGTTTTCATTCACATACAAATTAAACTCATTTTCACAAGAATGGTTGAGCACCAGGCCTCGTTTTGAAAAAGAGGCCAAGGGTAATTCGGAAATGGGCTATTGAGCTACTGCAAGATTACTTAAACGTACCATCCTCCAAAGAGGAAAAATATGTTTCATCACTTGCTGGGCCTTCCCCTCCGCTGTTGAAAGCCTTTATTGCTACTGTGTAAGAGGTGTAAGGTTTCAGGTCTAAGACTGTCGTTGAAGAGGTAGTTCGCCCCTTTACATCGGTAGAGTTCGCATAGCTTGGAATGGCTCGTCTTCTTCTCCTTGCATTCGCCAAAAGGCTCGTGTCCCAGTAAAAAATCTGCAAGTTTTACACACAAGAAAAGATAAGAGACCTTCAGAGATTATCAGTGGAACTTTAGTTAGAAGTTCCTCGACTCCGACGACTCGAGATTCGAAACACGACCTTAGTTACTTTCTCCACGGAAATGCAATTATCGAGGCTTAAGTAGAGTTTACAAATATTTAGAGCTATTCGCTGTTTGAAACACCATCGAATCAAGATACAAAGAACTTGACCCGCGATTAACTTTTTCACAGCCAAGAAAATCGAACCTCGCAACTAATCTGCGATTCTCGATTTTCTTAACGATCGAGGATGGGGCCTCCAAGTCGACACTATCAAATTACGTTTAAACAATACAGTACATTTGTCCGTCTATGAATCTGTATTTAAATTGTTTAAATTTGTTTTAACTTATCCACATTATCGCCTTCGTTCCGACTGTCACATATAGAAATGTTGGTTTTGAGTCTGTAAAGTAGTTTGTTCCCGGCTTTCAGTTGGAGAAACCGAAGCGAAATAGTGAACGGCGCGAAAAATTCAGATACGAGTCGTTACGCGACCCGACCCAGACCTCTCTCCCTTTTCTTACTTCTCCGCTTCAATCGCTTGTGCACTAACGCGCTTCGTTTTACAAACAAAACGCCTGGACCAGACTAACTGTAAGTTAAGTCCCTTACCCTATATCCATCGACACTTCCTCTGGCCGGGGCATCAACAGGCTGCCATGAAAGCTCCACACTGCGCGCTTGTATTTTCCCCACTTTCACATCTTTCGGTTGGCTTTGAGGTGGATCTTGGCCAGAACGGGATCGTTCGATGGCACTGAAGGGTCCTGGGCCCAAATTGTTCCCGGCGCGAATCCTAAACTCCCAAAGCTCATAGTACCCAGGATTGTCGATTTTAAAGGAGGACGCTTCAGCGGGGATTCTGGTGTCTTGCCATTTGTCAGGAGCATCTTCATTCGCCGTTTCTTCGACTTTTTTGTACTCCAAGAAATAGTAAAATCCGGGTCCGTTCCAGTACACCTTTGGCATTTTCTGCCAAATTAAAATTAATTCTTCTATTCAATTCAAATGAAAATTGGTGCAAATTCTACAATAGAGCGTTTTCCGATCGAGTGTCGTCAAACTAAAACCAAAGTTATCACAGCAGCCAATCAGAAGGAAGGAAAATACGTCCAAGAGCCAATAAGAACTCAAATTAAAGATGATCAAATGGCCGAAAGCGCGGGAAAACGCGGGCGACCAAGTCGTGACTGGTTTTAGTTTTGCATTTGATTTGTTGAGAAAGTGGCGCGAGTTTCCTGGACCAATCACAGAGCGAAGTAAAGCAATACCAAAGCAATCCAGGATTATTTTCAAGTCACGTGGTGAGCTTCGGCCAATCAAAAGGTACTTACCGTCCAAGCAATATCAATTTCACTAGCCCCCTTTGGTACTCCACGCAAGTTCTCTGGGAATTTCTCTGGAGCTGTAAGGAAAGCAGGAAGAAGTCACGAATAAGCGTTGTGTTCGAAAACTCTCGAGTTTTTCTTCTCCCTAGTTTTGTTTCCTTTTACGGATTTCTATGGAAGTTCCAATTTCTTTCGCTTATTTTGCGAGACAGAGGTGGTTCCTACGAAATGCAGGAAATTGGCGCACGGGCACCCAAAAATGATCCCCTCGCGCAAGCATTGCGTTTGACCGCTTTGTTCGCACACAGAAACACAAACACACCTAACTGAGATGTTCTACAAATTCCAGCCTCTGTGGAGAAACTAGGACGACTTGGGCCAAAACTGTTTACAGCTCTCATGCGGAAACGCAGAGTCGACCAGCCGGTAAGCTTAAGCAGGACGGATGTTGCATTTGGATTTGTCTCATTGTAGATGAGATAAAACACATCTGGTTCATGGTTCGATTCCTGTTCAATCAGGAAGTGCAAAATGGGAGCATCATCGGAGGGTACGGTAGTCCATTCAAGTGCTGTTGTGCGACTGATGCACGTTTTCTCATTTATCTTGAGGTTCGTTGGAGGGAACGGAACTCCTAGAGGGAATAAAAAAGGAGATGCTGTTAATCACTGCAGATAAGTTAGTGATCAAAAGTTGACCTAATTAACTACTTGAGGACTGCGATTTATTTCTCTCTTACTTCTATTTCTACTTCCAGATCTGTGAATAAATACCTCTGACAAACCGTGTTCGAGTATCCACAATCGGAACGAAACAATCTTCAAAAAGCTCAAATGCCCGTGGGGGGTGGGAGGGGGAACGTTGAAACTTTGAATCACTCGATGCATTGATGAGAACAAACCTTTAATATTAACTTCAGCTGACGCCTTGTCTTCCGATTTCTTAGGTTCAGGCGTGTAAGCGACACAGGTGTAAATGCCAGCGTCGTTAACACTTATATCAGATATTTTTAAAACGTTTTCTCTTTCTAACCACTCTATCTTTGAGTTGTACTCAACAACTGCGTCATCTCTTTTCCAGTAATACTTTAGTTCCAGTCTTGAATCGGCCACTGCTCGGCAACGAAGGTCGATGTTGACGCGCTCCGGAACAACCTTGTCCTCTGGTTTAACTGTAATTCGTGTTTTTTCTGTGCCAAAGAAAACAACAGATAAACCCTTTAACTTACATGAGTGACTACGACAGAATTTCTCCTTACAATATCAGTACAATATTAAGCAGACACGTGATGAGAATAGAGAAAGCATCACTTAGGGGATTATTAGTTGATCCAATACTAAATTCTTAAAACTAATATCGTAAGATCTATAGAGTAATAAGGTTAATCCAACAGAACCAAATTCTTTCTCTGGACAGGTTGTTCCCGTCAAGATTGCGTGAGAGATTCCTTTCAAAACTTCCCTATCAAAAATCTTTCTTGAAAAAGAAGATAATTTATCCTTCCTGTTCAAGTATATAAAAGCTTTTTCCAGCCTTCAAAGGGATTAAATCAGCAGTGGCAAGTTTCCAAGGACTTGCCACGCTTTTTACTTCAATGACTAATCCCTAACTTCCACTTTATTGATCGACCACATCCTGATTTGTGGAAGTGAGGCAGCGCGGTTGGAGAGTACATGTAAGTATTCCCCGGTTCACGTTCGAACATACACTTCTGCAACTCATGCTTGTAATTCACGCGTGTAATTTGAACGTGTAATTCAGCTACCGCACCGCACCACTCCACTCCACTACAAGCATATGAAAGTGTGCACAATTCCCACGAAAACACGCTTGATACACATGTAATCTGTGGGGCGATATTCGTGAGCGATCCTACAGCAATGTCTATGCTATATCATGACATATTTACCATAAACAATTGCGTCTCCTTTCTCCTCGACCTCGGCCAATAAATTCTTGGCTTTACAACGATATTCGCCCTTATCATCCTCAGTAACATCATTGATCAACAAGACGCCATCTGCCTGAACAGTGTAGCGTCCACCAGTTGTGATCTGTCTACCACCTCTAAACCACTTGAATGTTGGAGGAGGAGCAGCTTCTGGTTCGCATTTTAGAACGCCTTGACTATTTTTGAACAAGTAAAAGGGACCCAGTGGTTGGGAAAACGTTGGTGCTTTAGCTGAAAAGAAAAAATGCAAATCACAGTTATTTAAATGCATAAAGTTGTTTGAATTAACATTTTGATCCTCTATGTTTGACTAGCAACCCTGAATCACGCATAAGGTCACGAGGAAAATGGAAATGATCACCAACTTAACAGGCTCTTGATTGTTCACAAATTCTCCTTGTCAGCACCTTGCAAAATGCATACAATATTGTATCGAGAATAAGCATTCTGATGTTAGGATGTCAATGATAAAAACTTCAGTTACTCACCGCGGATATAGATCCAAGTGGATGATACAATCATTCCATGCTTGTTTTCCGCAACACACTGGTAAACACCATCTTCCTGCATTCTAGCATTTTGGATCCTCAACTTGTCGTTTTCTATTACGACATGTTGACTGTGGAAGTCAAGATAGGGAATTAACTGACTTTTTTCTCCCAGCAATCTGATCACCTCTTCATAAGAGAAGAGTCCAGTTCTATGCCTTAGGGCAAAAAAAAAAAAAAAGCCCTAGCAGAATGTCACCCACATTGCCAATTCGCATTGAAACAAAACAGAGAGTTACACAATAGGCTGCTATGATGGGAATTCAATGTGGCAGTGCTATCACTGAGACACAATATGAGCCCTTATTGGATATGGGCATTCGCTGGTATAGGGGGGAGCTTAATGGGATGAGGGTCCCTACTAAATAGGGGTGCAAACTCAAGCAGGGCACAAACCAGAGAGAAGGCACTTATTGTAATGGGGGCACTGATCAAATCACTACAGTATTCTCCATGCATATAACTTATGTGCATGTAAGAAAGGCTCCACCTCTAAACAGTACATGTTTGAGTAAAAAAGCCACCATCTCAGCCATTGTTTACTTACTCTGATGAGGGAATTATCTTTCCATCTTTGTACCACTTGAAAGATGGCACAGGATCAGCATATACATTACAATGCAATGAGCCATTCCCTCGAATGTCTACCTCCAACTTCGAAACAGGAGCTTTCTCCCACCGTGGAGCGACTAGCCAGATAAGGAAGAAAATTATTCTTTAGCTTATTCATTTATTCATTTGGTAAGGAATTCCAAACCTTTGGACCTTGGTGCATGATTGTAAACTTCTTGATATTAGTTCTGCAATAGTGTGTAGAGCAGTTTCTATCATTCTGAGTATCGTGTGCATGAATTTGACGATGAGTTGAAAAGAGAGTACATGTCAAAAGCATTAGGAATTAAGGAGGTTATTATGATTGGAATACATAAAACAAGCTCCAAGGAAAGCATAAAATTAAACGTTATAAATATCAAGGATATTAAAATTGAGATCTAGGAGTAAAAATACTGATTGAACACCTGAGGGGGGGGGGTGGTGGTCTTAAAATTCTCAATTGAAAGTAATGCTCTCAACCCCCACTATAGTTACATGTTTAGTTGCACCTACAAGACATGTCTGTTAACAAAGAAAAAGTCTTTTGTTGCTTATAATATTCTGGTATGAAGTCGAGGTATTTACACATTCCTCTACACAGAAATCTTTCATGAGCAGAAAGGGACACTTTTGAAAGTGAAAATTGGACTTTTGTTTTGTTTATGCTCTATCATAAGAAGACACTCACTACACAATAATTGAATTTTGCACTGAAATTTGTCTTTAAATTGTAAATCAACAAAAATACCACCTCTGACAAAACACAACAGTGGGAACTGGTTTTATCAAATTTCCATATTGTCTCCATAGGGCAAACTGTCTATTTATTTGATATTATCAATAGTCTAGTATAACATTGGTAGTTCCACATTATGGCCATATTCGTCATGGTGGACATCCAATTCCTGAGGGTGTCCCCTAGCAAAAGAGTTGACTGTACAATCAAACATACATGTACCATGTGCATCACCATGCTTACCTTCAACAATCAGATTTATTTTGTGACTCAGAGGGTTCCCACTGTACATTGAATTCTCTGCCTCGCATGAGTACTCTGTTGATTCATGTTTGTCTTCCTTTACGTCCATGATAATCAACTGCCGTCCAAAGAACAAGTCTGGGATGTCATAGTTATTTTGCCCACTTGTAATCGGCTGACCATCTCTCTTCCAGGTTATTTTTGGAGCTGGCCTGGAAGTTTTCAAAGATAAAGTATTGAGTATTAAAAATAGTAAGTCAAAGTTGTTTTTACCCTTAAAATAATGAGATCTGATTGTTACTTGTAATATTTTTCGCCTCTCTAACTGTTATGCATTACTTTGTAAATAATTTCTAACTGATGAGTTTGAGTATTGTCGCCACCTGTTCACTGGATAACATTTGGATATTTAATGAAGAAGTTACATATTCCATCACTTCTGGGTCTTACAGGGTTAAGAAAAAAGAACAGCATGGAAAAACTACACCAAAAAGAGCAAACAAATCATGGACAATCATATCAGAATACAAGATGGATCTCCTAGTCTCTGAAGGAACAGTGGTCCAGGTTAATCAGATTACACTTTACAGCTCCCAATGTCATCAAAAACAAAGAAATCCACCAAATTACTGCTGCATGATACTTTTCATTCCAGCTTTAACCACAAAAAAAATTATAACCAATTTGAAAACTTTAACCCTGAGATAAGTGATTCACAAATTTGTCAGAAAAAAAAAACACTCAGCAAAATTACACGTACAAGGACATGTCAGTGCCAATGAGATTACAAAAAAGATTGGAAATAACTGATATCAAGATCTTTGGAGTGAAGGGGATTAAATTTTTTTTGGCAAACCATCTATAACTGGATCACCTTCCGACAGCAAGGCAGTAAAGAGTCTTGTTTCTTCCCTCAACGGCTATTTCAACCATTTTTGACAATGAATTTACTTCCCAGGAAGGTGTTCTTTGCGTCTCAGGGTCACCTAATATCAAACATAAAAGAAATAAATACAATTATCAACATAACAACACAAGTAAGACCTACACACGTATATGAACACATAAATGTATACTAACAGATTTAATGATAGAAACTATAACAGTGATGATAATAACAATAACAAAAACAACAGTCATGTGAATGCTGATGTATCCAGAAAATGACACAGGCATTCTCAGAGAAAAAAAGAATACTAAGTGCTCCCAATAAGAATGAAACCTACATGTACTGTGACCTTCTAATTGATACTTCGGATACTACCACCAAGCTACTCTTTGGAAGACCCAGAGCAGGCTAAACTGCTTATTTCTTTTTCAATCATACGCTTTGAAAATTCATCCATTTATTGCTTTATATTTTGGTATAAATTAGCTTTAATATAGTTTATGTATTAGTTGATGCAGCAATTTGGTTGTAACAGAAGAAAAAATACATGTACAGTACTGGCTTCAGGAATAACAGCATTGCATATAATTATGTTTCATGCATTTAAATCCACCATATTGCATGCAATTTACACAAAAAAATTTATCATGTGAATGTCACATGGAAGTAAATAAACTAAAACACATGTAAAAAATTACATGCAAATTCTTCACAGTGAATGCAAAATTTTACTCCCAGCATTCCATGTGAAAGAGGACAGAGTATTTACTGTCATAGTTGGACATAAATTACTAGCACACATACTGCACACATAAATATGCCATCTTGCACATATTTTACATGTGTGCAGGTGCTGCTATTCCTGCAGCCTGTACTGTATGTATGCTCATTTGAGGCAACTGGGTTTGTAAACAGACTAGTTTAAAAACATATCTGCTCTTCCACCAAGATACTGCCAGCTCCATAGTAGGCTGGGGGACACACTTTGTACATGCCAATAGAGCACTGCGAGCATAGATAAAATTAAAAAAATTTCAAAATATTTTAATAACTATTTTCACCTGGACTGCTTCTAGTCACAATCAGAAAGCCAGATTGGTAGATGGTATTTGCTGCAACAATGGTACAAGCAATTCCTTTCAATCCTGAGATTTTGTCCACATCAGCTCGGGTAACGAACATGATGTGCAGCGTACCAAGTGGGGTAATGGCTATATGTTCATCTCTGTTCAGCTGGATGTTTTCCTTATTTGCCCAAGTATAAGAAGCACCATAACTGCCACCATGTGGCGGGCAATTAAAAGAAAAAGGATCTCCAAGATTCACTGTCTGTGCAATGCTTGTTTTAGAGAAAAAATCTTCAACATCTAAAGGAAATGAATATTAACATAAATTCCAAAATTAACAGATCCACAAAACAGTGCTGAACATTTAAATTCATGATAACAATTGTTCAAAATACCAACTTCAAGTTGTTTTGTGCAAGAATAACCATTTTCTTAAAAATTCATGTCTGGCAAACTGCATGATAACCAGGAAACAGGAGAGTCCAAGCTAGGATTAGTTTTAGTTTTAAATACAACACCAGCTGTAACAAACTTTCAGAAGGTCTCATCAGAGGGTTCTTACTTACACTCTTAACATTTTGAAGTGTAAAGTTGACAAAATAAGAGCAACAGTTAATTTATGTCACATCAGCACTTTTCCAGGGATTTCATTAGAAGCCAGCAACTGACGAACTCCAGCGGCCACTCTCCACTATCGCCATTTCACCTCAGTTTTTACATGTTTGTTGGAAAATATTCCATATATTCTAAAGGCAAGTTTTTTGCTGATATTTTCTGGGTGTTGGGTGTTGGGTGATTTTTGTAACAAGTTCTAACAATTCAATCAACAACAGGATTGGTTCACTGTGCACTGTGTCGAATGGACAGAAGAGAAAGACTGGTGACAAATCTACCTTTGTAACTGCTGCACTATCTTCCACCTACTTGTTTTCCAACATATTGTCTACTTCTGAAATTAATGAAATCCCTGCTATTCAGGAGACTTCTTAAATTCATTTGTCAGTTTGACTAAACTTTTTAGTCAGGACCTCAATCAGATGCGTGGGCCTCGGCAAGACAGTCCTCCCCTCCTCCCAGCTATATTTTTTAATGAGCAGTTTTACCCTGTCACTCATTTGAGGCTGACAATTAATTAAGGTCCACCACCTGAGAAAATATCTGTCACTTACACGTTACTGCGACTTGCACCTTTCTACTGAATGTTTCTTTGTTGGTAGTGGTGTCCTTCACAAAACATTGGTAATTTCCACTATTCTCAGCTTCCAGGTAACTTCCAGTTAATGAACCATCGGCACCAAGTGTGTACTTGGCACTTGGAAAAGTAATTTCAGTTTCATTGTGCTTCCAACTCCACTTTAGTGGGTTGTCACCCTGCGCATCACATGGGAGTCTGAAGCCCCAGTTCTTAAAAGCATCAAACTTTTTGCCAGACTTAACTTCTTCTGGCTTTATCAAATTCCCATCCAAGAAACCTACAATTCTAGGAGGGGCAGATTGTGGCTGTGAAACACCTTGACCTGGAAAAATAAAAACACCCAAAATTAGTTCACAAAGATGTGATTTAAGAATAAAAAAGTTATCTTCATCAATTAACATTTGTGACCAGGCACAGGATTTCATACACTAACGCTTTACCGTTAAACGAAACAATCCGTTTACTATCTGTTTGTTATCCGCTTAAAATGGATCATCAAAGCGTTTAAACACTTTGCTCATCCGTTTAACACTATCCACAAAACGTTTAAACGGTTAATCTATCCGTTTAAAAAAAAATCCTTCAATTTAACAGTTGGCCTATCTGTTTAACGCTTACTTGCATCCGTTTAACGTTTTTGAAGAGCAACATGCAGTTTAAAACGGTCCCAAGAAGCATCGTTGAAAATCAATCGCGCTTCGATTAAGCGGCTATGTTGGTCTTTGCTTCAACTTGCCGTTTGCAACTCTCTGGTAGTAAAAGGTCTTCGATTAGAAGAATTTTCAATAGAGATATTGAGACATGAGAGCTCGCATTACCTCACGAAAACAGATGTTCATTAATTAACACAAGGAGAGCGAGATTTGTTTTCATGATTATGCAAATTTATTTCGATAGACGTGTGCGGAAAAATTTACCGAATTGGTGGCTATCGGGTTTCTCATCTTTTATTTCCATTGATTGAAAGGAAACAGAAATTGCTTTATAAAAGCTATAATTACACATTACTTTACGAAATCGAACACTAGATGAAACATGAGCGAAAGAAAGTTGCATATGCAAAATTGTTTCGACGGTGAAATCTACAAATTCAGCGGCTATTTTTACCTACCGTATTTAGTTATCTATAACCGAGCCATTTTTTCACAAAACTTTACCGAAATCTCGAACATTTGAGCTAGAGAATGGTTCTCAGCTTATAGCTGAGTGTTTTTCTAAACATAATTTTTTCGAAACAGCAAATTCAAAGGAAACATAGATATATTCGTGTATAAGCCGAGATATTGCATGCAGAAGTAAATAACAAAACAAGTTGAAGTTTGGTCATCGACTTTAAAAATATGTGATTGCTTCCAACAGAGTGGTTTGTTGTTTTCGGAGCATAGTAAAAGTGGCTAACTGTTCGTCCTCAGCGTCGGTGTGGAATTTGTCGTCCATCTCCTCCTCATCTGCTAGTTCTGCCGTTTATTCGGAGCAGATTGCTTCATCTTCCATGCTGTCTTGAGTATGAGAGAATTTGCAGGTTTTGAACGAGTGTATACACCAAATGCAAATATGACCTCCAATTTGAATTGCCATTGTTCTAGACTGACTAGCCTCATCTTCACGTGGAAACACAAAAGGATATTACGTGTGTGAGAGGCTAGTCAGTCCAGAACAATGGCAATTCAAATTGGATGCCATATTTGCATTCGGTGTAAAGAACTTGCGGACGTGTTTTAAAAATTTCGAAACTGACCAATCAGAATTGCCCATTCCCACAATTGGTAAACAAACTTGTCGCGATCGATCGTCACCTGCTACGGTGTTAAAATTTGCGATCATATATAGAGAAAACTTATCTTGGCTTCCCTGCTCTGTAAACCAATCAAGTAATCTCTCATCCAGCCACAGATATTTCGTTGCACATTTCACTGACATCTCGAGCTCTCCATTAAAGAGGTTCTCTTGATATTTCCTCTAGGACTCACTGATGACTTAGGCCTAGTTTAAACGTCGCGCTACAGTCAAATTTAATTCAGACGAATTTAATTCCATTAAATGCGTCGTTCCATCGACATAAATCGTGGCGTGGTTTTACACGTCAAAATCAATACAGTCGAATTTAATTCTCTTCCCAAATGCAGTGTCTCTGGTCAGAGGTCACTCGAAAAGCTCGCCCCGGGTCCCTGCGGGCTTGCCCCGGGTCGCTGCGGGCTCGCCACGGGACGCTGCGGGCTCGCCCCGGGTTGCTGCGGGCTCGCCACGGGACGCTGCGGGCTCGCCCCGGGTCGCTGCGGGCTCGCTACAGGACGATGCAGGCTTGCCAAAATAAATTAAGAAAATGTATGCATTTCATTCGACGCGACACTAGTGCAACGTTAAAACTGAAGACCCGTTATCGATATTTTATCTGTCTCACCAAGACAAATTTAATTTGTTTTAGACGTCGCGCTATCGTCGAATTTAATTGCTTGTGGGACCTTGAATTAAATTCATCTGTAGCATGACGTATAAACTAGGCCTTACTCTCTGGTTTACTTGGAATGTATTTTCGACGGCCATACTGCATTAAAACTCTTTTCTGTTTTGAAATTTTTGCATTCATTTCAGTTTGCTTGAGAATGGAATTCTTTGAAAGTGGTCTCGGCTTATAGCTGAGTATTTTCAATTTACATATTTTAAGAACCTTCCTGATTAAAACAGACCGAAGTTTAGGGTCTTGGCTTATAGCCCAGATCGGCCTATAGACAAATAAATACGGTACATTATAATCCATTACTTAACATTTTTCACTTGATAGTGCGATTTCATTCGCTAATTTGTTTTTCTGTCGAGAATGTTCAGTCCACATGGTATGATTGACAAATTGCTTGCTCTGCTTATATTTTATGCAAATTTTCAAACGCATTGCGAGCTCTCCAGAGTGAGACACTCTCGGTTCGCTTCACTCACCAGTGGATAGCTTAATTGCAGGCTAGTATTTTAATTTTACATTGTTTTCTATTAGTGTCAGTGAAAAATAATATTAGCATGAAACATCAGTCGCAAGAACAATTTGTACAATTGTTCGCAACGGTTTCTGATCGATATGTGCATGGCTTCCTGCTGTTCTTTAGCCCTCCTGATCATGATCAGTTCAAGGTTTTTGTCCATCCGTTTAACGTTTTAAACTCTCCATTAATAGTTTCTGTTTAACCGTTTAACGTTTTAAGCTATCCCTTTATTTTTTCTCGGCCGTTTAATGGTTTATGGAATCTGTTTTTGGACTTAGCTCTACCGTTTAACGCTTTGGACTATCTGTTTAAATGGATATGCAAACCGTTAAAACGCTCTTACTACCGGTTTACTATCTGTTTACAAACCATTTATTTTCACCAGTTTAACGAAAAAGCGTTAGTGTACGAAATCCTGTGCTCGGTCACATTTTTAAAGCTACTGCAAATAGCTTCCTTTTTTCTGTGTTGCCTTACAAAAAAAATCCTTGACATCCTGGTATTGTATATACAGTAAGTAAGAGCAACCATGCCGTAAGAGCTAGCTGAACCTAATTCAATAGTAAAACTGTACAATCAAAATTCTGATTATCTGAACCTTGATTATCTGAGTTTTTTGATTAACCAGACTTGCTTCTTTGAAACTTTTTTTCGTTAAAGAACATCGCTTGGTAACGTTCAATACTCATGAAAACTTTTTCCTATCAAAGTACATGTAATGAAACACAAATCTGCACATTGTCAAGTTTAATGCACTGTAAGTATACAATGTACTTAAAGCTAGCACTTTACACAAAGTGATTTGAGAATGTTCCTTCATTCTTGCTTAATATTGATTAAATGATACATATATTATTACCTTTCAGTTTTAAAAGATCTGTAGCTCACTAATATTCATATTTTTTCATTATCTAGAGACTAAATTAACCACACTTCCCAGCCCTGACCCTCCAAGGTTTGACTGCACCCATTCATTCTCCTGCACCCACTGCATCCAACCATTCTACTGCACCCAACCATTCCAATGCACCCAACCATTCTAGACACCCATCCATTCTACTGCATCCAACCATTCTACTGCACCCAACCATTCTAGACACCCAACCATTCTACTGCACCCAACCATTCTACGGCACCCAACCATTCTACGGCACCCAACCATTCTACGGCACCCAACGATTCTACGGCACCCAACCATTCTACGGCACCCAACCATTCTACGGCACCCAACCATTCTACGGCACCCAACCATTCTACGGCACCCAACCATTCAACGGCACCCAACCATTCTACTGCACGCAACCATTCTACTGCACCCAACCATTCAGCTGCACCCAACCATTCAGCTCCACCCAACCATTCAACTGCACCCAACCATTCAACTGCACCCAACCATTCTACTGCACCCAACCATTCTACTGCACCCAACCATTCTACTGCACCCAACCATTCAACTGCACCCAACCATTCAACTGCACCCAACCATTCAACTGCACCCAACCATTCAACTGCACCCAACCATTCAACTGCACCCAAGCATTCTACTGCACCCAACCATTCTACTGCACCCAACCATTCTACTGCACCCAACCATTCTACTGCACCCAACCATTCTACTGCACCCAACCATTCTACTGCACCCAACCATTCTACTGCACCCAACCATTCAACTGCACCCAACCATTCAACTGCACCCAACCTTTCAACTGCACCCAACCATTCAACTGCACCCAACCATTCTACTGCACCCAACCATTCAACTGCACCCAACCATTCAACTGCACCCAAGCATTCTACTGCACCCAACCATTCTACTGCACCCAACCATTCTACTGCACCCAACCATTCTACTGCACCCAACCATTCTACTGCACCCAACCATTCTACTGCACCCAACCATTCTTCTGCACCCAACCATTCAACTGCACCCAACCATTCAACTGCACCCAACCATTCAACTGCACCCAACCATTCAACTGCACCCAACCATTCTACGGCACCCAACCATTCAACTGCACCCAACCATTCAACTGCACCCAAGCATTCTACTGCACCCAACCATTCTACTGCACCCAACCATTCTACTGCACCCAACCATTCTACTGCACCCAACCATTCTACTGCACCCAACCATTCTACTGCACCCAACCATTCTTCTGCACCCAACCAGTCAACTGCACCCAACCATTCAACTGCACCCAACCATTCAACTGCACCCAACCATTCAACTGCACCCAACCATTCTACGGCACCCAACCATTCTACGGCACCCAACCATTCTACGGCACCCAACCATTCTACGGCACCCAACCATTCTACTGCACCCAACCATTCTACTGCACCCAACCATTCTACTGCACCCAACCATTCTACTGCACCCAACCATTCTTCTGCACCCAACCATTCAACTGCACCCAACCATTCAACTGCACCCAACCATTCAACTGCACCCAACCATTCTACGGCACCCAACCATTCTACGGCACCCAACCATTCTACGGCACCCAACCATTCTACGGCACCCAACCATTCTACGGCACCCAACCATTCTACGGCACCCAACCATTCTACGGCACCCAACCATTCTACGGCACCCAACCATTCTACGGCACCCAACCATTCTACGGCACCCAACCATTCTACGGCACCCAACCATTCTACGGCACCCAACCATTCTACGGCACCCAACCATTCTACGGCACCCAACCATTCTACGGCACCCAACCATTCTACGGCACCCAACCATTCTACGGCACCCAACCATTCTACGGCACCCAACCATTCTACGGCACCCAACCATTCTACGGCACCCAACCATTCTACGGCACCCAACCATTCTACGGCACCCAACCATTCTACGGCACCCAACCATTCTACGGCACCCAACCATTCTACGGCACCCAACCATTCTACGGCACCCAACCATTCTACGGCACCCAACCATTCTACGGCACCCAACCATTCAACGGCACCCAACCATTCTACTGCACCCAACCATTCTACTGCACCCAACCATTCTACTGCACCCAACCATTCAACTGCACCCAACCATTCTACTGCACCCAACCATTCTACTGCACCCAACCATTCTACTGCACCCAACCATTCTACTGCACCCAACCATTCAACTGCACCCAACCATTCTACTGCACCCGACCTTTCAACTGCACCCAACCATTCAACTGCACCCAACCATTCTACTGCACCCAACCATTCAACTGCACCCAACCATTCAACTGCACCCAACCATTCTACTGCACCCAAACATTCTACTGCACCGAACCATTGTACTGCACCCAACCATTGTACTGCACCCAACCATTCTACTGCACCCAACCATACAACTGCACCCAACCATTCTACTGCACCCAACCATTCTACTGCACCCAACCATTCTATTCATCATTACAGTAATTTATAATTGGCCCATGAGAGACTTAACCATTAGAACTGGTCTCAGAAACTCATGGGGATAATCAATAATTGAGATTTTATCATACAGTCTCAAGGCTGTGCTCCAATAAAAATTGAAGGGATTCCACTGCTCTGAAACTGAAATCCAGGGTGCCCAGCATAGGCTTTTTTCTGAAAAAACTGAGTTGCCCAAGGACAAAAAGAAGGCACCAGGGGAGGGGTCACTGGGCACTGCTAGACCACAGTCCTGAGTTTGAGGTGGATCATTTGAATAAAATAACGAAAGGTACAGGCTGTAATCTACACAAAAAAAATTATGATCCTTTATTAGTTGCAAATTTATTAAAATCAACTAAAATTACCATTTATCAGAGTCGCAATGCTTGACATCCAAAGTAATAGAGCCAAATGCCGCATTGTGAAGACTTGTGCCTAGGAGAAAAAATAACATTCTTTGAATCGTCACTTACACGTACAATACATTTCGGACTCAATATGACAGAGTTCACACTTAAACTCCATAGATCTGATTGCAAATTCCACTCTCTAACTGCAATACATTTCTTGGTAAGTCACAAGCTGCCCTGATGGTCCCTGAATGGTGTCATAAATAAGAACACAGAAAGACCTGTCCTCTCCAAGAGATTTTCACAGCAAGGTGAATCAGGACCACAAGTGGTTCCTCCTTTTCAGCTTAGTTCAAATTCATTCAGGGCTTGACACTAACAGTAGCCCACTAGCCACAGACTTGTAGAAATTCAGTTTTGGCGAGTGGTTTCCGATTTCCACCGACCAGTTTGGCTAGTCGATAAACAAACTGAAATTGTCATAACATCTAAGACGTCACTAGCCACTTAGCTAGTAAGTTGAAAAGTTAGTTCATTATATGAGTTTCAAAGAATATATTGATTTAAGGGTGCCCCATGGAACACTGGGAGTGGGGTGCATGCACTACTCGTGAAAATTGTACATTTCAATGTACAATCTTTGGAAAAACAATTACCATCAAAACTGCCTCAAGGTGACAGTTGTTCTGCTCCAAGACACAATCTAATTGTGGGAAAATATGTTATATCTAATTACAGAATTCTGTGATCACAGATGGGCATGAAGGATATTAGTAAAAAGCTAGGTATTAATCAAAGTATTGTTTACATGTCTGTTAGATAAACATACCATATCGAACTTTTTGGCATGAAGGCGTTTCATAGAAAAATGCATTTTGAAAATTTTTATCCAATGGCAGAGAATGATAGCCTGAAGCAATCATTTCCTGCTCTCTTATGAACTACGTACTTGACGAGATTCCAAAGACAAAGGAGGTATCACACAATCATAATAAGAAAAGAAACAGACGGTATCTTCACGCCAATAGTCGTACCAAAAACTGCTGTATAATTCGGTGACTGGCGTTCTTGACCCGTATCAAAAGTTGGGTAAGGAAGATGTGAGAACACTCAAATGTTTCTTTCGTCCTTTGAAGTGCAAGAGAGCGTTTTCCTGAGGTCAGTCGGTGGCTAGATGCGTTGTAATATTCAAAACAACAACGTATGTTTGGAGACAGCTTGCAGGAAGCCTCTTTGACACGTACAGTTAGTTTACAACACGCGCTCTGAAACACGAAATTTTTTTCGAACAAATTGCCGACAAAATTCATTACATTTTCACGGAAAACCTGCTCGAGAAGTACACTACATCGTCTTTTAGTATACAAAGAAGTCGCCCAAGTCACATTCAAATGTAAATTCACAAAAAGTAATTATGCTAATCAGCGAAAATGAAACCCAGCAAGTATTAGTGAAGAAAGAAGACGCTACTGAACGCTACTTCAAGCACGAGACTTACGATGACTTCACCAAGACAGATTTTTAGAATACAGCCATGGCAACTTTGTGCGATCATTCGCGTCAGACATGCGACAACTGCCAATGCACTAACGACAATGTACGGCGATTATTTGCGACACGAAATCACAATATCGTTGGATACAAATAAATGAATCGAGGCGGAACATAACCTCCGCTGAAAACGTTTGACCGCCTTCAAAATCGGCCAGAAGAGAAAATGAAAGTAACAGTGTCGAAATAACTTTTCGTGTTAACCGAGGTAAGAAATCGCTAAAAAGAGAAGTGAAGATTACTTCTCCTCGATCAAGTGTTCCAAAACGGATGACTCATGCATGCCCACTTTCGTAATTTTCATAGTTGTCTTTGGAAGTATACCTGCGTTCTACTTAAAATCATGAAATGTACTATTCGCATAGGTTGTCCACAAAGGCAACTGACGATGTAACCTGAAACTTGCCCATTTAATTAAGAAAAAAGTCGACTCGGTCTTCCCAAAGAATCGTAATCCCTGTCGATTTGGAAACCGACCAATCATTTTCACATCGGTATAAGTGTTCATGACAAGCGCATGAAAACACAAATCGGCCAAAGTTAAAGCTAAATTGGGGATAACTAACACAATAATTTATCTCACAGGACTCGTACCAATCGATGGCCAAAGAAATAATAATTAAAAAACAAACTTGAGCCACGAAATGGTGCCAAAGTCTATAAAATAAGTATCTGACAGGAACGTTCGTTCTACTCCAACGGGAAACAAATTGTGAAGACGACTTGAAAGTAACGTATTATGCTAGCATTTAAACCAAAAATCTTTACATTTATCGTATCTCACCTTTTACAAAGGCACCTTCCAACCAAAGAATAAAAATCGGTAAGGCTTGAACGGAGATAAATTGAGAAAGACGGCTAGACACATTGTTGTGCCAGACTGATGAACTACTCAGAACAGGTGACAAAATCTGCTGAGTTTTTTCCCTACGCTGCAGTAAAGATCTAAAGCCGTTAAAAACAAATTAACGCTAGCGCCGTTGGTCTTGCTCATTAAATTAATTATGCACACAGCCGTAAGCCACACCAAGCAGCCGGCTGGCGTAAGTTCACTTAAAGGCGAAAGGAAAATACAATCCGGAACTACATTGGTTTTACTTAAATGCCCTAGGATTGGTGAAAAAAATTGCGTCACCCTTTCAACCAATCAGATGCAAAACTATAATAATAGAATTCACAACGTCTCACCCACTTTTCACTATGGTTTTTTCACTGACCCTTTGAGAACTTTTTCTTTGAGGGAGGGGGGGGGATGGGTGGTGGTGAGTTAATGTGAGTACATTCAACAGCCTCTAGCATGATGCAGACAAGTGAAATTAAAGGCGCCCCGCTCCTTCCTCTACCCGACAAGGTCGGCTTAATCAATGGCCTTGAACTTAAATATACCTAATAGCCGTGTATTCAACAGCGTAATGGTATTTGCCACGTCGTTTTAAGAAGGCAGAATTAAGAGTCATTTAGTCGCTCCCGCGTACCGAATAAACCGCAAATCAGAAAGGGTTTATTGTGCAGCATTTTAACGACAGTAGTGCAGATGGTCGTTTGCGAGAAAGTAATGTTTTATCCAAAACAAATGATCAACTTAGTGGCGTCATGCTGCGTAGGTTACTTCTTAGACTAGGTTTACACTAGAGGAAATTGTTCCGGATTCGTGATGAATCCGAAACGTTTTAGGGTTCTGTCCTCGTGTACCGGTTCACAAGAGCCGATACAAAAGACCGAACAATACACTACACCTAACCAATGACTCCTAAACAAAGAAAGAACAATGGTAATTCCCTTGTGAACCGGTACACCAGGACAGAACCCGTTTTAGTACAGATTGATTTTGCCGTTTACACGAAAGTGGACGAATCCGAAATAAAAACTTCCCGGTTTGGTCATATCTCCGGAGATTTTGAATCCGGAATTTAAAGTGGGAACTTTGAATCCGATAACTTTTGAATCCGGAAAGTTTTGTCGTGTAACCGCTTTTTTTTCTCGAATCCGGATATTATTTCCGCCTGCGATCTTTTGAGTTGGCGGTGAACCAAAATGGAGGATCTGGTGCTAACATTGCTGGCGGTCTCCGGCTGCCTAATCTTGTTGCAGGTTCAGGCGATAAATTTTATCATGTGTACCGCAGTATTTCTGAGGAAACGCAAATTATTATTGCAAGGAAGTTTAACGTCAGCCACACTTAATTGCCGACGACGTAGATGGCTTGGCATCTGTCCGACTCAAATTTGCCTCAGTGGCATCTGGATCTACTCTAGCCTTTTTTGGGGGAGGCATTTTTACTTTGTCGATCGAACGATAAAACAACACTGGGCTTGGTAACCATTCCATTTAGAATGTTCCCGGAGTTGTCGTTGTGTGTAAACGGTCAGGAATCCGAATATCCTTTCAGTGTAAACGCCTACGAATCCGAATACTCCAAAATTGATGAATCCGGAAACATTTACGAATCCGGAAAACTCTCCTCTAGTGTAAACCTAGTCTTAAATTTCGTAGACAACATTGGTTATCCTTCTATCAGAAAAATAGCCTCGGGCGTGTGCGCGTCCGAACTATGCAGTCAGACAAAGGCTGATGTATTATTTCGTCAAAACATCAAAACAACACTAGTCTTATCATATTCGCCAGGAGCTTCGAAATTTGTTTAACGCACATATATCTATATGTCATGAAGTCTTCAAACTTGCATGATTTTAATTCATAGATTGCGTGTAATTTAGACCGTCGCTTATGTTTTGAAGACTGCGGTTTGTTATCAGTTATGCGGTTAAAACTGGATTGCGAGATGTTTTTGTAAAGGATCTTGTCCACTCCCAGGAGAAGAATTGTACGTCGCTCAACTATGAAAACCTGCGAAAAACAAGTTCGAGTTTGGAAACCGACCAATCATTTTCACATCGGTATAAGTGTTCATGACGTATCATATACGCCAGGAGCTTCGAAATTTGTTTAACGCACATATATCTATATGTCATGAAGTCTTCAAACTCGCATGATTTTAATTCATAGATTGCGTGTAATTCAGAGGCTTCTGTTTTGAAGACTGCGGTTTGTTATCTGTCATGCGGTTAAAACTGGATTGCGAGATGTTTTTGTAAAGGATCTTGTCCACTCCCAGGAGAAGAATTGTACGTCGCTCAACTATGAAAACCTGCGAAAAACAAGTTCGA
The DNA here is from genome assembly GCF_964205215.1 of Stylophora pistillata. NCBI lineage: Eukaryota > Metazoa > Cnidaria > Anthozoa > Scleractinia > Pocilloporidae > Stylophora > Stylophora pistillata. Next base: position 3,072,359 of record NC_142523.1, read on the forward strand.
GTGAAAATTAACTGCACGCAGCTTCAGCTACACCAGATTTACGAAAAACAAACTTGTGCGCTATTCTCGTACTTAGGCTTCCCTCTTGTAAACGGATCACGCGGAAAAAAAGTTGCTCACTACCCGATTCTTCCCGCAGCCATTTTAAAAATGTCTAGCCACTCAAGTTGGTGATAGTCTGCAGGCCACCGCAGTCTTAAACCGGAAACAAGCAGAAATACGTATGCTTAAAGGAAACACAAATACACGCACAATAAGCTCTTCAAAAATCAAGAGTGCTTCAAGTCTTACAAGTTATCCATCTCTTGTTACTCAAGACATCTGGCTCGCAGATATCAAGATCACGGATAATATCAGCTGATATGTTTGGATACTGTAAGAGAAACATCATAGTGGCCATAATAAGCTTCTTCGGGACTTGGATGTTTCAGCTTCTTTCAGTACATCGAAAAGGCCTAAAAAATTGAAAAGTTATTTTCTTTTTGATATTGTACTTTGAATTTGTAGAGTTAAATATCGGCAACGGTAGAAACATTTTCAAAGATCAATATTTTAGCTCTTCGATATTTCTACCAGAAGTTCTATTGTCCACGAAACGTTTCTTTGCTAAAAAAAGACAAACGACAAAAAAATTAAAAATCAATAATCGAACGAATATATGATTTTAGAGAGCACTAACAAGGGGATAGCCAAGAAGATTTAACACAGTGCGAACTTAGTTCCACGTTTAGCGAGCCCGCGCTCTTCCACGAAAAGAATCGAAGACACAGTCCGAGAAAACGGCAGAAATCGTTTTGTCTAATGGCGATGGGGGGAGGGGGGAGTGGGAGAGCGGTAAGTCATGAAGTTAGAGTTGTACATTAACTCATTATAATTATTTTCGATCTGTTAGAGCCTACTGGCCCTTCCATGGCAACACACCCCCACCGCTCCCCCAGCATTAACTTTTAACTTCTAGTTTCAACAAAAATAAAATCAAAATGCTGATTTAATTTTTCTATGGCCTAACAGTTCATGAAGTAATCGCTCTTGCATTTGTAAAATTACTTCTCTGGGTATTTGGTGTTACCCAGAATGCATGTGCGTGCCTATTTTGGGCTGTCACGCAACGCGAGATAAATTATGGCGTGACGCCGAAGATATCCCTGACGATTTGGAAATCACGTTTTACTGTCGAAAAGACTCGCTAAAAAAAGGTAAACGAAGCTAAATTCAGGAAACATTTATCGCAATTTTTTTTTCTTCCAGTTAGAAAATATGAATACTATTTGCGTAAGCTGTGGGATCTTTGATGATGTCCTTTTACAGAGAGTTATGTTCTCTAATAATTTCCATAACGACCAAAAAACTCAATGGGCTTGTTCTTAGGGGTACAGGTTGATTGCGTGGCTGAAGATCCCAGAGTATCGATATCATTACCCCCGCCAGCCTTTGGCTTGATGACTACACCGTCATACATCCCCATGGATGGATCCTCGTCGAAGTAGCTGAAGGGCCTCAGGTAGAAGCTTGCGGAGTTCCCTGGGGTTGCTGTATTGGGGACATCTTCCGAGTGCATCACATGCATCATCCCAATAGTGACCCAAGCGACCAGATCTTCGTTTTCGATGTCTTCATTATCTGCGTAAAACTTTGTGAAGTCCAACACGGGATCGGCCATGTCCAGTTGATTGTACATACAGGAGCTCCTCTCTTCTGTGTCCTTTTGTTTTGTGACCGTCATTTGGTTTAGGGACCAAGCCGCGCCCTTAATCATGAGCCAAGCCTCGGGGATCATCTGCTTCATCATGTCCCTGATCTGAACGCGATAACCACGATGGACACCGAAGGCGTTCCTCTGTTCTCTGTTGAAGAAATTTAAGAAAGTGGGGGTCTGAAAATTGAAATGGTACACCGCATCCTTCTCTTTTGTTCGAACTCGGCGCTTCAAGATCTTTTGTACGTGTCGGTCACCGAGGAACCAAGGACTTGTGATGTTCTCCAGGCCAACCTCGACAGTCTGGTGAGAGTTCTTAGTGCCACGTACATCAATGTCGACTTTGTAGTTAAAAATGTGATCATGCAGGCTACCCGCCATCTTGGGGTGGATCTGGTATGCGTATGGGTCCTCGTCAGGAGTATAGAAAGTAGTTTGTGCATAGCCACTGGTTGTGGTTCGCACTTCCAACACACCATTGGGATAGAAAATGTAATCGAGAACATAATCGTAGTTATATGTTGTCGAAGCTGTTCGAAGGATCAGTGCGCTTCCAGGGACCCCTCCATAGAAGTTGTAGCTACCTTGAAAATCGGTGTCATAATGTCTTCGTAAGGGAATCCCGATGTCTTGTTCAAAAACACAGACCGCGTTCTTGTACACGGCTGGCTCTTTAACACCAATGAAATGAATCAAGTCAAAGAACGTCGCTGTGTTAGGACAGTCCACGCCACGAAGAAGTTCAAAACTCATGGATCCCATGTTCCAAGCGGTGTCAAGGAAATTGGTAAACATTGGCTTGGGTGCCCAACCGGAATAAAACGCTTCAGCCTCCTGCGCGCTCAGCTCGTAGACTATCCTATCACCTTTGAACTGGATGTCGAACAGTTGTATACCGGAAGAGGTCCGAGACCGGAAACAGAAACTCCAGCCCATGTATTCTATGTGACGTCCGCTGACAGTGTACCGCTTGCCATCGGGCTCGTAGAGCTGAGGATTTCGAAGTGGCTGGGCGGGTTCTTTCTTCCCACGTCGCTGATAAGTTGAAAATCTTCCGTTGTCTTCTGGTGCTTTGAAAACTGGGATCTTCGATCCGCTGTTAAAGGCGTTCACTAACTCGTCTACCGTGTCATAAGTTGCATTGTTGTAAAATATTTTATCCACTTTCCAGAGGGACACGTCGTTGCCGCTTGTATCCAAACGCATCTCAAAACCTACAGGATGAATGTAATATCCAATCAAATCCCGCATCAACCACGTCCACGTTTTTCGCTCGTTAATCTTGAACGTACTGGGAGCTGCTAGACCCCATTTCAAACACTTGGGCTGCACACAGTCCAACATCGAATAACCATCCGTTCCCTCTTTGAGGAGTTTATCGACGCCAGGGTGCGAAGTCAAATTACGAATTAATTTGTCCATTAGGTCGATCTCTTTAGGGTCTGGGAATCGCGCGTTGAATGGGATCGGATATTTTTGACCAGGGCCCTTCGATTCTGCGTGCTGACTAGGCTTTTCGACCGGACTCACCAGATATTCTCTCACATCCGGGTTTGCTTTCCCCCCATTGTACAAAACCACTCGAGCCTTGCGTGTAGGTTTCGGGGCGTTGTTCGTGTCAAGGTAAGCGAGCGCCTCGGATTTCTGCGGCTGTTGCAGCTCGATCAAGTAAATATAGTTTTCGTTGATGTTGGCATTTTCATACGCTGTTGCGTTCAAGGACGGTTGCTTGATGATATAGTCTCGAACTGCAATTATTTCCTCCTTGGATAAATCTCGGTAGAGCTCTCTCCAACCATGGGAGCCCTCTGATGGTGCATTCAGCTGAGTTTTTTCCGGGCACTCTTCGATACTGGGGGATGAACTTCCAGTTTCTGCAGCGCTGTCCTTGTTATTTCCGAGAGCGACCACAATTAACGCAATGAGCAAAGCTACAGATAGCAAAATGAAGATCACAAGGAGGACTTTCAAAATAAGATTCGATTTGTCGCCGTTCTTATCTGCCATTGTTTGTGCGACTCGCATGGACGATGTTTACAATAAACTAAATTTTATGTAAACAATAGTCTCTATTTGGACAATATTCAGACAATTATGCAATTTGACGGGTCAATTATCTCTTTATCAAAATGATCACACTTGGCGACATCTTGATTCTCTCCGGAGTAAACGACATGATTTCAGTCACGACTCGTCTTTTATCGACATTGGACGAGGTCCAAGGCAGTGATGGAAAAATTTTGTACACGTTCAAATATTGTAATTCCGTGCATAAGTTCCTCTTTTTACTTTTCCCGGAAGAATTCTAATGAATTTAGTCGGCAAGTACACAGCTCCGCCTACCTCCTCCTGGAAGTGACATTTAACTCTTAGGACATGCAAGCGAAACACTCGAACAATGTGCAGTTTAGAGCAGGCAGACAAAAGCCCTGTTTTAAGCTTTCAGTTTGCTGAAGTAAAGAAAAACAAAACAGGAAAAGGAAAAAGGAAGCAGCAAAAAAATTACTCCATAAACAAACGGCATGGAAGTTGCGTGCAGTTCGTTGCGCTTTTATTTTTAGTCACTGAGAACAGATGCACCGCAGGATTTTTTAGTCGTAGATGGCTAACAATTGCCTTGAAAAAAATGTGAAATTTTGAATCGCGCTGACCAAAGTCGCTTTTCTCGAAGCGTGGTATAAACAAACACAGAGCTGCCAAGTTCTTAAAAGGGAGAATCTTTGAGGCTTAAAAAGGACCGCATGAAATAAAGCGACCCTGTTTCTGCTTGAAATCTCCTTGCCAAGTCGACTCACGTAGCCTTTGAAGTTTTCTGTAATTCAAGTTTTTTTAATGCTGATTGTGTGTCAATTGTCATTCCCACAATGCAAATGTTATCGAAGGCCATCACAGACACAACCATTGTTAGCTGTTGTGTAACTGGCTAGACATGCAAGCGACCAACTATACGTAAATAAGTTAAGTCTGCTTTAAATTAACAGTAGGTTTTGCGCGAGTAAGTATGCCAGGTCGTGAAGGTAGGTTAGTCATTTGTATATGTTAGGTATCAGTGTATGCTACACCAGTAAACTATACTAGTTTTGTCATTAGTTATCCTTATTATATAAGTTATGTTAGCCTTGTAAGTTAAGTACGCTATGTTATTACTGTAATTTGTAAGTATTGTATAAAAAAACACTAAATAAATAAATTTGAAAAAAATTATTTTTTCTCTGTTTTGATGTCAAGACCCGAACAAGGTTATGGATATCGTCAATTGTCATCTCAACAAAAGAAATTTGAACCGCGACAGTCCAGATTAAAACTGACTAATGGCCAAAGTTTATCACAGATCCATCGACTCCTGAAAAATGACCAAAGTTTATCACAGATCCATCGTCTCCTTGTTATTGTGCAACTGGCGACCCGTGGGGAACGGGGGGGGGGGGGGGAAGTCGTGCGACCAACTGCTGTTGTCAGTGTCTGTCACCAAAGTCCTTCTACTCCGTAGAACAGCAGAAATGTAACAACTAGGAATCTGTATCCTTTTTAATCTCATTGTCCAGTATGAAGGGCCAGCCTCTGAAATCTCTTTCTTAACAATAGTTTTAGAAATTATTTCTTTATTTCTTCACCGAGATCGCCTACGCAATCGTCGTCCCTATTGCCTACGTCATCTTCGTCGTCTCTGTTATCGTCGCCGTCGTAGTCACCTTCGTCGTCGCTCGTATCATCATCATCGTCGCCACTTTCGTCGTCTATATCACCGTCTCCGTCGTCGTCACCTTCGTCGTCGCTTGTATCATCCTCGTTCCCACTTTCGGAACTGTCATTGTCGCTTTCAGTTCCACGTGTCCCGCATATATTTTCAGCGGAATTAGTTTTCTCCTCTTCCTTTTGAACCAAACATGCGGCCAGTTCCAGTTCTTCTAACTGCCAAGACAAATCGCCTTTACTCATTTGGACCTAAACGACACGAAAGGAAAACTTCAAATTGACGAGTTTTGCTGCTCTTTTGCAACCATTTTACTCAAAATACCAAGTCACATTTTTCTTTCAGGCAGCTAATATAGAGAATATGGCTTCAATTACTGAGAGGCGAAGGAGTCGTAGAGTCTTTAAAGTTTTCCGCCCCTGACTCTTTCAACTCGCGAAATCTGATATTTGAATTTCCCTCCTGGCTGGTACCACCACATACGTTCAGAAATAGGTTATGGCAAAAGGCCCATTATTTTGTCTTGGTGAGGGATATTTAGCCCCATTTAAAGTTCGCTTTTTACCACTATTGCGAATTCGCCCCTTGAAGTAAAACAAGTTCGCCCCATCTTTACCAGTTTGCCCCCTAATCTTTAAATTTTGGAAATCAGTTAATTAATACTCTCTTCCTCATAAATTCGCCATTTCTCACGAATTGTTTTCTGTACAAGGCCTCGCGTGTAATTCAGCAACAGCTGCACTTAGAGAGAAACAGGCACGCGCCGAAGGATTTTCGCGCTGGAGTCCTGATCAAAATGTAGGACCTTCGGCCACAGATTTCTTTGGTTTCCGACAAGACACTTTACTCTTACAGTAATTCTCGCCACCCCGCTCTACAAGAGACAAAAGGAACACTGCCGCTCCTTGCAACGGATACCGGATTAAGATCGTGCGAACAGAAAATAGGAGTCAGTCTCGTTCGTATACTTAAAGGCAAATACAATGATTGTCAAATACCTGTTCGAGGTTTTTTGCTAAAGACGAAAGCTTCTTACGGCTGTTTCAAGAAAAAAATAATATGGTAACGAGGCAACGCATTGACGAGGCAAGCTCCCAAACCCCGATAAAAAGCACAAACTGCCAATCGATCATGCAAGTGTAAGGAAACTTCTAAATAATATATTTTTTGTTGAATATATTTGGAGTTACACCTTGTCAACGTCATCTTTCTGGGAAAAACCCTTCTGGAATAGAATTTCCCTTTAACTCTTTACAACTTCCTTAACGAGTGCCCTTCTAATTCAATCCATATGGCAATTACTGGTGATGATAACAAGTCTATACCCGAGTCTACGTGGTCAATGCATGACATGTCTGCTATTTGAAAAGAGAACTTTCCAAAGCAAGCAGAAAACTTGCCGAGGAAAACTTGCGGCTTAGAGATTGTCATCCGGGATTGCTGGTTTTGCTTTACTTTGCATTCTGTTGGTCTAGAACACTTTCGGATACCCTCTCAAGCAATAAGATACAGAAGTTAAAACCAATCGTGATCTTGGTCGCTCGCGTCTTCCCGCTCTTTTCACCTTGAGAGTTCTCATTGGCCCCTTATGATATTTTCTGAGCTCTGATTGGCCGCCGTGGTTTCCTTGGATTACAGACACTATCAAAAGGCGCTCTCACACAGACTTAGGAATCAGTATTTGGAAACGCTCGGCCTCCGAGCTACAATACACAGAGATAAATATGACTCTAAAACATCTTACCTGGCTTTTTGAATCCAAACGCAGTAGTCGGTCAAATAGAGATCATTCAACAGAAACCAAGGGTCTTCTTCACGACACAGGGCATGGAGTTCCAATAGACATCTCAACACCTGTCGACGACCTGCCAAGGAATGAAGTATTTGACCTCTAACTCCCCATTGTAATGTCAACATTGGCCCAATGTTGTCAATACTTATCCTGGCTTCTACAGCATGACACGACTAAGAATATTGCTACTCCCCCTAGATGGGATTCACAGATTCCCCCTTCCCCCTTCATTTGCCCAAAATTCTTTACAATTTCATGGTAATCATTGGAATTTCCGCGAGGAGAGGGCTGTTGGAAAACTAAGGCGAAGGCCTCTTTTGGCTTTCTGAATCTCATCCGTTTTTTGTTCAGAATAAAGTCTGGCTCAAATCAGAGACTACATCATCTATAAAATTTCCGAATCTTGATTCTGCAACGTTAAAAACAGTAACTGTTATGCTTCACACAAAAAAAGACACAACGGCTACGTACCAAGAGAAAATATCTTTCTTGTGTCCTCAACAACTGCAGTGATCAAAGACCAGTGTCGATAAAGAGGATAAGATAAAGATCGGCGGGCACAAGAAATTATGACATCATGGATACTGTTGAAGGACTGAGAAAACCAAAAATATGTATTCAAGTCTGGTCTTATATGAAGGAATTTTCCAGGATGGGTCCCCCCCAGTAATCGTCTTACTAGCATTTTAGGAGGGGTGGTATGCGAATGTGATGTCAAATGCTTAAGGACCCCTGGCTGCAACCTGGCTTGGATCACCGGCCGCTGTTTGAGAAATAAGACCCCCCCTCCCCTCCCCTCCCCTCTCCTCTTCTCTGTACCAAAAAGCAGACACGAGGGAATGGCAGAAATCGAGCTAAGCTGTAACCCTGTTTTGTACCACAATTCTTTGCATGCTTACTAACAGTCTTAATCTCAGTAAAGGAGGTCTATCTTAACGTGTTTTGACAGGAACTTCCTGCCCTTGAGGCGTGCTCGGCTAAAATAATGACAAGAGTATTATTCCCCGTGTGGGCTCAGAAGTTTTTCATGTAAATATATAAGTATAAATTTTTAACTTAGATATGAAATAGATAGAGAGGTTTTTTTTATTTTTGCACTAGGTCTATAAAGGTGTTCTGCAAATATCTGTCATTTCAATGAAAAGTGTCTTACTTCAAACCACGAGAATGTAGAACTTATCCGTGAGATGGTCCAAGGCGATTCAACCTGGCAAACAACATTTTGTAAATCACTATTAACTTAGATAAAATCCTTCGCACTAGATAAACAGAACGGATCCTTTTGGTTGGGTGTAAAATGCAGTCAAGCTTCAGTAGCAATACTTAGTGACATTCAGCTTTGATCATTTCTTCAGGCTATGATTTTGAGGGTGTTTCAAATAAGGGGGATGGAGCTGCGTGTTGACATAGATGAGAGGTAAATAAAACATCTCGAGCTTGAGGTGAACAAAAAAACTTCTAGAACCAAGGTACTAGTACACCCTGTATTTTTCAATTCTTTACCGTATTTTCTCCTTCTGTAGTCCGATGATTATATGCATATGCATAGACGATATCAACGAGACCAAGGAATAGTGAAAGTTCTTCTTTGTCGTCAAGAAGGTTTGTAATTAGTTAAGGGCACTTAACCGTAAAGAAATGTTTGTAATCAGTTACTAAATAAATGCATACATTGTAAAACCTAGATGTATAAAAGATAGAAAGTAATAAAAGCAATTGCAGAAAAAGTTTAAAACTGACATTTTCTCATAGTATAAAGATAACTATTACTGTAAACAAATAAAAATATTATAATCAAGGATTTTAATGGAAGAGGAAGTGATTGTTGGTGGATACATGTATATTGTATTTATATGCACTAGGCTCCAATTCAACAATTTTTAAATTAATATTAGCAACTTTTCTTCAACACTAACTTAAAGCTGGATATTTTATTGTTTTCAACTAGTGTGCACTGCAGTAGCAGTTCTTTTCTCTCTTTTTTTTTTTCTTTTATAAAATCACTTTTTAACCCAAAGCTACCAGCCAAACCTAAGTTGTTTCACTGAAAGAAGCGAACACTACTTCTCCAAACTAACCAATCAGTTGGAAAAGCACTTATCAGTAGTTTTTTAATTATTTTAATGGATTATGTTTCCTATGAGTTTAAGGATATAATCTTTATTTGGAAGTCTCCTCAACTGGTCTTTCTCCTCATCTGTGAACTGAACTACAAAATAAAGACAAAATTTAGCTCGCAAACTGATTGCCCATTAAATGACATACATAACGTTCATTGTGTCTCCCTGGGTTAAAAAGCTATGTTTTTCCATGATCTAGAACACATTTGTGATAATTCATGTCAGAATTAGGTTTGAATTTATTTCATTCTTGTAAAATTGCATATTAGGAAAGAAGATTTGGGCTATTTTGACTGTGCCATGATAGTTTCCAGCTCTCAAGATCTAAGGTGGAATTTTCCCTTCTTGGTATTACACGCGTCCTTTCAAGAGAGTTTGGTGTTTAATCAAGACAAAACTTACCTACCTGCGTCTAGCTTAATGATAAAATCACTTCTGTTTTCTCAATACCCGTTTTCTGAATAATGCACTGGAGATTATTTGACTTTCTTGTGATCATCAGTTCTAAGTATTGAATGGTTAAAACACTTTCTTTTAAAGAATCCTATTAACGATGGTCATAATAGCAAAGAATACCTGTTTTCTCTTCTTGCTCACTTGGATGCTCTGTGTTATCCTACAAAATAGTTTCCAAATTCAAAAAAGTTGATCACTGGTTGAGGAAATGGTGAAGCCATCAGTAACAATAACTAGCCAAACCCTATCTTGATGACAAAATGACCAGCTCTCAGTTGGCTTGTTAGCTCAGTTGGTAGGGTATTGATCACAGAGATCATGGGTTCAAATCCTGCACACGCCTAAAATATTTCTAGGCCCTATTGTCACTATTGCTTAAGAAGTGTTCATCATTGTGAAGATTGCCACCAGGTTCATTATTATCATCATCTCAGAAAGAAACATCATTTTGAGTTTGTGCACTATCTTTAATCATACCAGATAAAACAAAGATCATAATTCGGTGGTTGTCCTGTGATCTTTATGTGCTTAACAGATGCATTTGTGTCACAGGACTCTCTGACATGATTACACTTTAAAGAAGTAGTACCTCAAAAGAGTTTTGTTTGTGCTGTTGCCATTTAACATCCCAAGGTGGCTTGTAGTCCAAGAGATGCTGAATTTGATCAACATTGAAATAATCTGCCCTGATATGGAAGAAGTTAAAGTAACTTATGGTAGCTGTTCATTCAAACAAAATGGAGTGGTTTGAATATGTACGGTACATGTGCCCACTGCCTAGAAATGAACAATTTCATGACAATAATTGGCAAATGGTAAACACCACAGCGTACACTATTGAGTTATGGATGCACGCAGGAGGTTGCTAAGCACAAAAGAAGTGTAAGAGTTGCTCGAGGCGATAGCCGAGAGCAACTCTAGCTTCTTGAGTTTTTTTCTGGTCGCGTAAGATTTGTTAAATAAAAGGGAACTCTTTAGCTACAATGTATCAATGTTATGTTATAAAACAAATGGTAAACACCACAGCGTGCACGATTGAGTTATGGATGCACTTGGGAGGTTGCTAAGCACGAAAGAAGCGTAAGAGTTGCTCGAGGCGATAGCCGAGAGCAACTCTAGCTTCTTGAGTTAGTTTCTTGGGAAAGCTACCTTATAAGTAACACCCAGAAAAACTACCTTAAAGGCTCTCCTTTGTATAGTTTCTAATTTGGATGACAAATATCGTTTAGCGGCCTTACAACAAATATAGTCTATGTGGTCATTCCATTTAAGATCGTCTCTGATTTTAACACCAAGTAATTTAAAAGCTAAGACACGTTCGAGCCTGTGGAATAACAGTCTTCGGGTACTCTATAAAATTTATCAGCATTTCGTTACACTTCCGAGGGTTGAACCTCATCTTACGGTCAATACAAAGTGAGTGTGTGTCCCTAACAGCCAAATCGAGAAGGCTTATTCAGTTGCGAGGCAGAATTTCTACAACTGTGGTAGCATCAATATATTTTGCTCTCACATCCCAATCCCTCAGGAGCCTATTTATCATGACTGAGAAAAGGGTGACACCCATCTTGGTCCCTTGGGGTATACCTCCATGGGTATACTTCCAATCCGATAAAACGTTTCCGATGCGCACGGCTTGAGTTCTATTTGTTAAAAAAGATCTCATCCAACTGAATAGCACTGGGTCCACACCGAGCAGTGATAATTCCTCGATAAGGATATGATAGTATTGGGCATTTGTTTCACAACTGTGTACGAGATCTACGGCTCCCTCGCTTCCCACAGCTGTGGCATTTAAGACCCAACGAGAGGGCAACTCAGCGTAAGCTTCTTCGACCCTGCACGTCTCCTAGCCTTGCGAATTACCCTGGGCAGTCGAGGGTTCTGATAATGCTTCTGTCCCCGAACTTAATGGAGACTTGCATTTTCTGTGCAAACTACATCCATGCCACTAATACTTTAAATCACTAACAGACTTAAATCAACTCCACATAGAGGCGAGCAGCACCATACAAGATGGCGAACAGCAGTATTTACAAAAAGCCAGTGCTTTGTCGTGTGACATTATCTGAACAGCTTCCGAACGAATGGCGAAATCTTAAAGTGCATTCATTTTCAAATTATATTTTCTGAAATTTTGTACAAGGAGGAAGGCTTATCATTTTTCCCTGAGGGTAAAACGTTCATTCTGTGTACTGCATTCTTCATGCGCGGGATCGATTCCTCGTAATAAAAATAGCTCCGCAATGTGGGGGCTATCAATTACTGGTGGAAGCTCTTGTTGGAACCACTATTGTATTAATGCGAACACCTCCAGTTACCACCATTTTTGTGAAACCCTGTTTGAACTGTTAGTTAAACTATGCAATCAAGAGCTGTTGTGATGGAGCGGTCCAGTAAGTGTCTGTAGGCACCTGGGGTACCCAACTGGACTTTTCCACAGAAAACTACCAAAGTTGGCTTAACGTCACGTTGGCAAAAAAGAGTTAATTATAGCGTAGTGTGTTATAGTCGAATTTTCAGTCCCAGCTTGTTCGCTGAAGCTGGCCAAAAAGCTAAAAGGGGAATTTAGAAGTCATATACAATACATGATAGCTCATGGTTAAACCCACACAGTCGGAGAACTTTGCTGTTGTCTCCTGTCAAACTGTGACCTCTACTGCGAACACGCGCAAGTATTTACGACAAAAGGCTTCTATAGTATACCAGCATATTCTAACTTATAGTTTTCAGCTCAACTAAATCTGGCCCTCAAATTTTTAGAGTCTGAACGCTTCGCGAAAACAGTATCGCAATGTAAAAAGTCAGTATGCTTCGGGCTCGCAAATAAAAACGTGAGAGTCGTCGCTGGCGCGGTGAGGATCGGAGAGCACCAATCAGAACAGATGCCATTTGAACTTTGGCCAAGTCTAGGTTAGCCAATCAAAGATGAGTAAAATTTTCGATCCAGTCACATCATATGAATATAGCGTCCGCGTGGCATGGATCAAGTTTATCATAAAAGAGTCACGATGGCAGACAACTGATGTTAGGTCTCCTTCAACTACCAGGAGCGCAGCAAATGCCAGGAACTCATCAGGTTCGTCGATGAGAACAGCAAATTCAACGAAAAGCACAGCAAATTTAGCGAGAAGCACAGCAAGTTTAACGAAAAGCACTGCAAGTTAAAATATGGAGACCATGGTAAGTTCAGTGATAGCCACGGAAAATTCAATGGAGGCAACAGCAAGCGGAATTGTTTCTGAAGCAACTACATCGCCAAGGCGTTCAGGCAACGGAGACTTTATAGGCTATGTTCACCAGTTGTCTCCGATAAAACGTAACCAAAAAACACTATTGACTATTCTACACTGCTGTTACAAACTAAAGATGGAGAGCAGCAAGAAGCGTTGCTGTACTCTAAACACAAAAGGCCGCTGTTGGTGGATAGCGAGAAATGTCGTACGCCTGTAAAGATTTAACCCTTCACCTACACTTCAGATGGCGAGAAGATAATCATAAATGACATGACCAAGATATCAGTACCTGGGCAAACTGAGTACTCATTTCAGTTCAAAGAGAGCCTGATGCCGGCGCGCACGCAGCCCGTTTCAATTGAAGACATACTAAGTCGTACCAATGAATGGGAGAATGTCACATTGAGCGGAAACGTAGTACATGTTGGCGACATTTCAACGGTTGGTGCGAAGCAGTTGAAATCGGCGGAGACTACGTTTGCAGATTCCACTGGAACTATAGTTGTAGATATATGGGAACAGCATATTCCAATGATTGAAAACGGGAAAGTTTATCGTATTGCCCCTGTTAAAGTGCGTTCTTGGGCTGGAAAGAAGAAACTTTCTACTACTGTACGTTCAGTAGTAACAGAAATTATTGCTGATGACACACTTTCAAAGGTGTTCGTTTCCGAAGAAGATCTGAATACAGTAGACTGTAATGAAGTAACGGTGAAAGTGTCAAATATTCACTCAGTTGAGGCAGTTGGAACATTCATTCATTGTTTAAATAAGTATTGCTCAAAACGACTTCTCCAACCCTCGGCGGGAAAAATAGTGCACTGTGACAGGTGTGGATACACTATGATATCTAGCAATTGTACTAAACAGGTCTGTGCAAAGATTGTTATCCAACTTGAAAGTGGCGAGCAAGGCAATTTAGCGGCATTTCAAAGTGTTTTGAACAGCATCTTTGAAGGAGAGATTTCTTCGCTGTCAGAAACCGACGTGGCAGAAAAGCTTTTACTTTTAGAGGAGGTAATTCGATATAATTCTGATACGCAAATTATCACAGGGCTGCTGTTGTTGAAATTGTCTTAAATGAAAGCAAAAGTTATTCACTTTTATTAAATTTTGAAATGGAATTACGAGTTGCGTTGCATTGCGTTGCTGAATTACGTACTGGAGAAAACGATTGATGTAGTTGAAATTGGTGGATACTTATTTCAGGTGGCATTGTTGACACTACTATATTCAGGAATTTAAAATTTAAGTCAATTTAGATGATATCTTGTGGCATGTTACTCTTTTCAAAATCAAAACGAGTTGAGTTAGTTTTGAAATCGCTACAATAACAGGTCTCGTTGAGTTCTAACTTGCTTGAGAAAACCAATAGGTTTATAATCGTTAACTCGGAATAACTAACTGTTCCAGGCTGGACTTTTTTCGTAATTTGGCGAATAGTTAGTTTTTCAGGTATTTTTGAGATTATTCAGGAATTAAAATTGAAGCCAGTTTAGATATGTTGTGTTTGCTTTGCTAAAATGTCACTGTCACGTAATGCGAAGGAAAGTGTTCTCTCCATTTTTTGTTCTAACCCTGTGCCACTTCAGCAGAAACCATTCTGAAATGCGAGGTACCTATGTTGCCTGAGCGAAGCGTCTGTTGAGAAATGCATTTTCCCTGCCTTATTACCTTTTGCACGTATTTTTGTAAATAAACTTTTGGGTGTCCTAGATAAAAAGGGTTTTGGCTTGATGGCATGTGGATTGAATAGACTAGAACTTCCGGTGGCCTTTTGTATTAAAATTTATGCAGTTTGAATGCTTGGCTATTATTCATTAATTAACTCCCTGAAATTCCTTGAAAGAGAGACTTGTAATAAAGGAGTTTATAACTGGCTTCAAAAATGGATGGAGGGTGAAGTTAAATCCTGGTGACGAATGATATTAATCTGATCTGAAATGAGGGGAAATGTACCTCCCTAAGTACTTAGATGAGTTTGGCATACCAGGTAGCCTGCATGTCAGGCATTCAAGAGAGATAAAGAAAACTAGAAGTGTTTTTGAGCTCCTAGTTTTCTTCCCTCTCTACTGCCCCTTTGAATGCTGGTGTAATTCAATGCCGCTGGACTGTAAAACAGTGGGTTGTATGAGAAATAAGAATATCAACACCTTGCATTCTTCTCATGCTTATGCTAAAAACAATTATTTGATGAGGTTTTAGTGATGGCCAGAATGATCAAGGTCTCGGTAAGTGTTATCAGCCAAAGGTTGAGGCTGATAACACTTACCAAGACCTTGATTATTGTGGATATAACAAAAACTGAATCTAATAATTATTATTAGACATTGATTTAAAGGAAATACAAAAATGCATTACGTTGAAGAACTGAATCAACCAGTGATGTTCTTATTTCGCTGTGTGAACTTGACATTGCTTTTGCAGAATAATCTGCTAGCAGATTAATGAATAATCTGTAGGTTGCACTGTTTCCTAGAATTAACTGTAGGCTTTTAGCCAATGAGAATACAGATGATGACTACAATGTATAATAAGTGGCATTGTTGTGTCCAGGGGGGACCATGACTTTGCACATTTCTGCAGATAGCACCTGATGGTCAATAATTAATGTCAGTTTGTTAAGAGAATAGGATCTATTTATATGATTGCATCTCAACAAGAAAACTGCTATCATTGTTAACTTCAAGCTGTCAAGTTGCCTGGAGTTTATGGTAAATTTATTATTGAGGCATTTTAATTTATAGCCTTATATTATATGACAGAGATAAAGACAGAGATAAAGACAGTTACTGTAGTAGTAGTATCCAATCAGTGTGTTTAATACTCTTCTGTTTTGATGACTACTTGCTCAGTTAAATAATGTGAGGCATTGTAGATTTCATTAACAATAACAAAGAGTTTCTACTGGATAGATTCCATGAATGTACCGTCCTTGCAGGAGGCCAGCACTCAATTTCCGAACAGTTTGATGTTGGATGTTATCATAATGTCAGCATATGGAAAGTTGCACCAAAGAGTGCTTCATTTCCTTGATAGTAGTCAACACATACTGTTCTTGTCGAGTCGATCACTTCAAATATTGTAGGACCTGGATTTTCCTCCACATCATTTGCTTGCCTTATAATCAATGGAATATAAATATTGTAGAATATCATGTGTGAACCAAAATTTCACTTCGTTCCTCATTTTGTATTTCCCAAGCACTTGCTTCAACGTTTGTAAGTAAAACATATTTAAATACAACATCATAAACGTTATGTTCCAAAATCGTCCTATCAGACGTGATAAAACAGCCTTTGTCTTAACAAAGCTGTCATGAATGCCAATCCTTGACCGATATTGTTCAATTGAGATGGACCCCATGATATAATGTCGAATAATCGAGATATGAGCGAAAATTTCGATCCAGTATTCTTTTCTCAGCGTCTACTTCGGGCTCTATCAGTGAGTTTTCAGTAGCTATATCAGTACTATAAAGTGCTCCCTCAATGAGGATTAAGCCGAGTAAAAAACATTGGCTTGCGCAGGCGTAAAAGCCTCTTTTGAACTGAAGTGCAAAAATGTACAGGCCGCACTGACTTCGTGCTATTAAGGCTACGCTGGTTAGCTTGACTCCAAGAATTGCTGTAATGACGAGAAACTGCAGCAACAGCTGAAAATAGTAAGATTAATATTAAAAAACACTAAAAACATGCGCACAGGAATTTCGAGGCTATCGCCGAAATTCAGAAGGCTTGACACTTACTTTACAGTCGCTAACAAATTTACGCTTAACTACGATGGTTAAAAAATTTTGGTAAGCTAAAGCAAAAATAAAGAACAGCTAAAGAATGAAACTTACCTTCGAAACACCAACAATGTATACTGGAGACAAAAACGCAAAACTTGCAAAGTGTACGCATGAGACAGCCCATCCTCGGAGACCCAGGGGCTGTGGGTCGATTTCAAGTTAGGGCATGAAGAGCCCCTGGGGACATTGTCTTACAAGACTAGTTCCAAACGGTCCCAGTCGTTCTGCCATCTGATTGGTGCCAGAAAATCTTTGTGTTTTTCTGCCCAATCAGATTGAAGTGTGCTTTGGAGTCCTTTCGTGTGTTATAACACTGACAAATTGCTCAGTTGCTCGTTATTTTTGTTTGGGCCGTGCGACGGAGATTTGCTTGAGGTGGAAAGTTTCAGTCTCAGCACACAATGTAAGAGAAATCGATCAGATTGTCCGCAAAAATCTTACCGGAAATTATACTGAATACTCTCGCAGGTATCACTAGAGAACGTGTTTTAAAGTTTGCGAGGTTTGTATACAACACGATGTTTGCAGTCATTGACATGTCGTTTTAAACGTTAAACGAGATTTAAGCTTAAACCTTCCTAGATTTTTTGCATAATTTGCTGTGACTGAAACTTTGCCAATCCCGTGAAGTTATTTCGTCGCACGGGCCACGCAGGTATGTCGAGCAACTGGCGCTTTTGCCTACGTAGCTTTCTGCTTTCTGTGCGCGCCAAAATCTAATCTTCGCTTTGCAGGAAAGTCTTTCACAATACGGCTTAAGTTCGTGAACGACCTCCAGCAAGCGCTTAGAGAAAGCTTAGCTGTGTTTCCGGTTAACTAATTAAAATCTGAACAAAAACTTATTAATGAAATCTACAATGCCTGACATTATTTAACTGAGCAAGTAGTCATCAAAACAGAAGAGTATTAAACACACTGATTGGATACTACTACTACTGTAACTGTCTTTATCTCTGTCATATAATATAAGGCTATAAATTAAAATGCCTCAATAATAAATTTACCATAAACTCCAGGCAACTTGACAGCTTGAAGTTAACAATGATAGCAGTTTTCTTGTTGAGATGCAATCATATAAATAGATCCTATTCTCTTAACAAACTGACATTAATTATTGACCATCAGGTGCTATCTGCAGAAATGTGCAAAGTCATGGTCCCCCCTGGACACAACAATGCCACTTATTATACATTGTAGTCATCATCTGTATTCTCATTGGCTAAAAGCCTACAGTTAATTCTAGGAAACAGTGCAACCTACAGATTATTCATTAATCTGCTAGCAGATTATTCTGCAAAAGCAATGTCAAGTTCACACAGCGAAATAAGAACATCACTGGTTGATTCAGTTCTTCAACGTAATGCATTTTTGTATTTCCTTTAAATCAATGTCTAATAATAATTATTAGATTCAGTTTTTGTTATATCCACAATAATCAAGGTCTTGGTAAGTGTTATCAGCCTCAACCTTTGGCTGATAACACTTACCGAGACCTTGATCATTCTGGCCATCACTAAAACCTCATCAAATAATTGTTTTTAGCATAAGCATGAGAAGAATGCAAGGTGTTGATATTCTTATTTCTCATACAACCCACTGTTTTACAGTCCAGCGGCATTGAATTACACCAGCATTCAAAGAGGTAGTAGAGAGGGAAGAAAACTAGGAGCTCAAAAACACTTCTAGTTTTCTTTATCTCTCTTGAATGCCTGACATGCAGGCTACCTGGTATGCCAAACTCATCTAAGTACTTAGGGAGGTACATTTCCCCTCATTTCAGATCAGATTAATATCATTCGTCACCAGGATTTAACTTCACCCTCCATCCATTTTTGAAGCCAGTTATAAACTCCTTTATTACAAGTCTCTCTTTCAAGGAATTTCAGGGAGTTAATTAATGAATAATAGCCAAGCATTCAAACTGCATAAATTTTATTACAAAAGTCCACCGGAAGTTCTAGTCTATTCAATCAACATGCCATCAAGCCAAAACCCTTTTTATCTAGGACACCCAAAAGTTTATTTACAAAAATATGTGCAAAAGGTAATAAGGTAGGGAAAATGCATTTCTCAACAGACGCTTTGCTCAGGCAACATAGGTACCTCGCATTTCAGAATGGTTTCTGCTGGAGTGGCACAGGGTTAGAACAAAAACTGGAGAGAACACTTTCCTTCACATTACGTGACAGTGACATTTTAGCAAAGCAAACAGTAGCATGTCACAACATATCTAAACTGGCTTCAATTTTAATTCCTGAATAATCTCAAAAATACCTGAAAAACTAACCATTCGCCAAATTACGAAAAAAGTCCAGCCTGGAGCAGCTAGTTATTCCGAGTTAACAATTATAAACCTATTGGTTTTCTCAAGTAAGTTAGAACTCAACGAGACCTGTTATTGTAGCGATTTCAAAACAAACTCAACTCGTTTTGATTTTGAAAAGAGTAACATGCCACAAGATATCATCTAAATTGACTTAAATTTTAAATTCCTGAATATAGTAGTGTCAACAATGCCACCTGAAATAAGTATCCACCAATTTCAACTACATCATTCGTTTTCTCCAGTACGTAATTCAGCAACGCAACGCAATGCAACGCAACTCGTAATTCCATTTCAAAATTTAATAAAAGTGAATAACTTTTGCTTTCATTTAAGACAATTTCAACAACAGCAGCCCTGTGATAATTTGCGTATCAGAATTATATCGTATAATTACCTCCTCTAAAAGTAAACGCTTTTCTGCCACATCGGTTTCTGACAGGGAAGAAATCTCTCGTTCAAAGATGCTGTTCAAAACACTTTGAAATGCCGTTAAATTGCCTTGCTCGCCACTTTCAAGTTGGATAACAATCTTTGCACAGACTTGTTTAGTACAATTGCTAGATATCATAGTGTATCCACACCTGTCACAGTGCACTATTTTTCCCGCCGAGGGTTGGAGAAGTCGTTTTGAGCAATACTTATTTAAACAATGAATGAATGTTCCAACTGCCTCAACTGAGTGAATATTTGACACTTTCACCGTTACTTCATTACAGTCTACTGTGTTCAGATCTTCTTCGGAAACGAACACCTTTGAAAGTGTGTCATCAGCAATAATTTCTGTTACTACTGAACGTACAGTAGTAGAAAGTTTCTTCTTTCCAGCCCAAGAACGCACTTTAACAGGGGCAATACGATAAACTTTCCCGTTTTCAATCATTGGAATATGCTGTTCCCATATATCTACAACTATAGTTCCAGTGGAATCTGCAAACGTAGTCTCCGCCGATTTCAATTGCTTCGCACCAACCGTTGAAATGTCGCCAACATGTACTACTTTTCCGCTCAATGTGACATTCTCCCATTCATTGGTACGACTTAGTATGTCTTCAATTGAAACGGGCTGCGTACGCGCCGGCAGCAGGCTCTCTTTGAACTGAAATGAGTACTCAGTTTGCCCAGGTACTGATATCTTGGTCATGTCATTTATGATTATCTTCTCGCCATCTGAAGTGTAGGTGAAGGGTTAAATCTTTACAGGCGTACGACATTTCTCGCTATCCACCAACAGCGGCCTTTTGTGTTTAGAGAACAGCAACGCTTCTTGCTGCTCTCCATCTTTACTTTGTAACAGCAGTGTAGAATAGTCAATAGTGTTTTTTTGTTACGTTTTATCGGAGACAACTGGTGAACATAGCCTATAAAGTCTCCGTTGCCTGAACGCCTTGGCGATGTAGTTGCTTCAGAAGCAATTCCGCTTGCTGTTGCCTCCATTGAATTTTCCGTGGCTATCACTGAACTTACCATGGTCTCCATATTTTAACTTGCAGAACTTTTCGTTAAACTTGCTGTGCTTCTCGTTGAATTTGCTGTGCTTTTCGTTGAATTTGCTGTTCTGGTCGATGAACCTGATGAGTTCCTGGCATTTGCTGGGCTCCTGGTAGTTGACGGAGACCTGACATCAGGTTTCTGCCATCCATCCTCGGAGACCCAGGGGCTGTGGGTCGATTTCAAGTTAGGGCATGAAGAGCCCCTGGGGACATTGTCTTACAAGACTAGTTCCAAACGGTCGCAGTCGTTCTGCCATCTGATTGGTGCCAGAAAATCTTTGTGTTTTTCTGCCCAATCAGAGTGAAGTGTCCTTTCGTGTGTTTTAACACAGACATATACCTATAGCTTAGTTGGTCACTATGTTTGTTTGGGCCGTGCAACGCAGACTTGCTTGAGGTGAAAAGTTTCAGTCTTAGCACACAATGTAAGAGAAATCGATCAGATTGTCCGCGAAAATCTTACCGGAAATTATACTGAATACTTTCGCAGGTATCACTAGAGAACGTGTTTTACAGTTTGCGAGGTTTGTGTACAACACGATGGTTGCAGTCATTGATATGTCGCTTTAAACGTTAAACGAGATTTAAGCTTAAATCTTTTCTAGATTTTTTGCATAATTTGCTGTGACTGAAACTTTGCCAATCCCGTGAAGTTATTTCGTCGCACGGGCCACGCAGGTATGTCGAGCAACTGGTACTTGCGCAACTTTCTGAGCGTGTCAAAATCTAATCTAATCTCATCTTCGCTTAAAAAAAAAGAAAAGCAAAGCGTGGAAACTTTAGCTTATTAGATGTGGGTAGATGGCCCTGTACTATTAAGCTGACATTTGCAATAAAGCAAACCCGCCCTTTCCATCCATTATTTCTTGGTCTTTGGTTTTGTTTTTCCCATTGAAAGCAGCATCGGATCGATTCCCAATGATCAAAGGTATTTCACTTGGTCTTCAACAATCGACAGAAGAGGTGAAATGAAAATGACCAAGGGACTAGAAGAGAATCTGTAGCCTTCCTAGCTCAAGAATTTCAACACTCTAGGCAGCAGTTGAAAGATTAAATTCTTTCCTAACCCCTTCGGTAACTGCCCGAAAAAACCTCTCCTTCCCACGATATTCTCATTAATAAGTTTTTGTTCAGATTTTAATTAGCTTACCGGAAACACAGCTAAGCTTTCTCTAAGCGCTTGCTGGAGGTCGTCCACGAACTTAAGCTGTATTGTGAACGACTTTACTACCAAGCGAAGATTAGATTTTGGCGCGCACAGAAAGCAGAAAGCTACGTAGGGGAAAGCGCCAGTTGCTCGACATACCTGCGTGGCCCTGTAGTGTATTACCCATTGGCGCATGCGTGCGAGAGTTGTTGTTAGAACACGTTGTCCACCATTAAACTGTTAAGTTAATGTGCGTTGGTTTAATCCGAGTGTTATTGGTTAGATCCGAACCATCCGGGCGGGATACTACAACTGGCGACGAGGAAAACCACTGATTGAAGGATCTATATTGTAGTTTGAGAATGGCTGCCGCAATTATCACTGATTTAGGTGGAATATCTAGCTTCGATCTTCACGGGAATCCTACAACTGTTGGAGCACGATGGAAGAAATGGAAGCGATCATTTGAATTATTCATCGTTGGAAAAGGAGTAAAAAACGCAGCCCAAAAGAAAGCTCTTCTTCTTCACTGTGGAGGTCCACAAATGCAAGATGTTTACTACACGTTTCCAGAAGCTCGAGAACCTGGCGAAGGTGAAACTGTTTACACAGTAGCGATGGAACAACTCGATCAATACTTCACGCCCCAAGTCAATGTCCCCTACGAGAGACATCTGCTTCGAACTATGGCTCAGTTCCCTACCGAAAGCGTCGATCAGTTTATCACAAGGCTTCGTGAAAGGGCAGAATACTGTGAATTCGGTGATGCCAAGGATGAAAATATTCGTGATCAGATAATCGAAAAATGTATGTCTAGTCGTTTGCGAAGGAAACTTCTGGAGAAAGGAAGAGGACTGACCTTAGAGCAACTACAAAATACTGCAAGGTTTATGGAAGCTAGCGACAGACAAGCAGAAGCTATTGAGAACCCAAATGAAGGATTGACAAAAGGACTAAATTCCGTCCAAGAGAAAACTGAAGGGAAGAGATGCTACAGATGTGACATGTCAGGACACACTCAGGATGACAAGCGATGTCCCGCAAGAAACAAAGAATGCCGGAAATGCCACAAGGTAGGCCATTTTGCAAAGTGCTGTAAAACTAAAAAGGCAAAAGATCCAAATGATAAGAAGCCTTGGCGAAAGAAGCCAAGAGGGCCAAGAGATACCAAACGATCAGTAAATCAGATTAACTCCGAGGATAGTCCAGATAGTGAGTACGCATTTACCATTGTTGATGGGAAGCAACCTATGGTCCAGGTGAATGTTGGTGGTGTACCCAATGTTGCCATGATTGTGGACTCGGGAGCTAGCTGTAATGTGATTGATCGCAATTTGTGGGAAGAGTTAAAGCAGAATAAAGTGAAGTGTGCATCTATGAAATCCAATAAGAAACTGTACCCATACGGAAGTGTCGAACCGTTGAAAACAGCTGGTTGTTTTGTTGCAACCGTAACGGTACAAAATGTCACTGTAGAGGCAGAGTTCACTGTTATTGAAGGAAGAGGCCAAGCATTACTAGGAAGAGAAACAGCTACACAACTGAATGTCTTGTACCTTGTAGTGGAGGTTAGAGTTAATGTTTTGAGACAGGAAGATATCTTTGACAAGTGCAAATCATGTTTCGAGGGGCTGGGAAAATTGAAGGATTTTCAGCTGGATATCCCTATCGATCAGAATGTTAAGCCAGTGGCCCAACCTATGCGTCGTGTGCCATTCAGTATGAGGGACAAGTTAGAACAGAAACTTAATGAGCTTGTAAGTCTTGATGTAATTGAGAGAGCAGAGGACCCGACAC